>NW_028319228.1:10505000-10805000 GCF_062004578.1 Staurois parvus | reverse complement strand
TATTGATCCATAGAGAACAGTATTATCTGGGCATCACTTGTTGCTGTGTGGACATATCCGCTTAAAAAAAGTGCACACCACAAAATTGTGCATATTGCGCATTTTTGCATGCACCAGAGCACTTCTAAGACTCCAAGCACACCAATCTGCTGGAATCAAGCTACAAAAGTAGTTAACATTTTTGAGCTTTGGGCATTTGGAGTGGAAATGTTAACCACACCACCATAGATTCCTTGATTATTATTTATTTTTTTTTTTTCCTTAACTATTTCAATACCGGGCAATTTTACACCTTCCTGCCCAGGCCATTTTTCAGGTTTCAGCGCGCTCACACTTTGAATGACAATTGCACGGTCATACAACATTGTACCCAAACTAAAATTTTATAATTTTCTTCACACAACTAGAGCTTTCTTTTGATGGTATTTAATCACCGCCGGGGTTTTTATTTTTTGCTAAATTAACAAAAAAAGACCATTTTGAAAAAAAAAAACACGTTTTTCTTTGTTGCTGTTATAAAAGTTTACAAATAAATAATTGTTCTTCATAGATTTAGGCCAAGATGTATTCTGCTACATGTATTTGATGAAAATAACCCAAATTAGGATGTATTTTTTATTTTAGGAAAGTTATAGAGTTCACAAACTATGGTATAGATCTGAAAATTGATCAATCCTGAAGTACTGACAGCCAATCTAATTTCTTGAGGTCCAAGAATGTCAGAACAGTACAGATATCCCCCAAATGACCCCTTTTTGTAAAGTAGACAGTCCGACGTACTTCATAAGAGGAATGGCGAGTTTTTTGAAGTTGTATTTTTTTTTTGTCATTTTTCGGAAAATTAAAAAAATGAAGAAAATTATTTTCACTTGGTACCGGCAACAGGGGCCGGTATTCAGATCTGTCATCGGCTGTGTCCGAGGTACACGGCCGGTGATAGATCGCGCCGTTGCGCGGCTCTGCAACCGCGCAAACTGTGCATGTGCGGGAGGACGCCAAATGGCGTACACCCTGGAAAGCTAATGCATTTTTGCAGCAGCCAAACGGCTATAGGCCAGGCGGCTAATGGTTAATGAGCGTTTTGGAGCTTCAAGTTCTGTGCTGCCAAATGCTCAGGTGTGAATGAGGTCTTAGTTAAAGGCTTTTTTTACTATGGGAATTTATGCGGTGTAAGTCCTCAAGCACACTTGACGATTTTACAGCGGCTGTTTTTGGCTTTTGACATTTTTTTTTCTACAGCTAGTAAACCCCCCACAGACTGTAAATGTGTTTTGGCTGGAAAAAACAACCCAGGACTAGTGGGTTTCTAGTGGAGTTTTTAACTGTAAAAACACTCTAACACTGCAACACCACAAACTGGCATTTTTGGATGTTTTTTTTTTTTCCATTTAAGAAATGGGCTGCAAAAACCGCTTATCATAAAGTATAACTTACAACAGAAAAGACACATCTGTAATATTCATTCCAATAAGGTACAGTCATGTAGAACATAAGTTAAGTACACATGAGCAAAGTAGGCAGGATGGTAGGCAGAGCAATAAGGCTACCAGCAGAAACACTGTCAATTAAATTGTGAATATTCCTTGGTCAGACATTAAATGTCTGAGTTTTCCCAAACATCTAATTTTTTTTTTTTGTCAGGTAAGTGCATCCTATCCAGTAATGTAAAGTGAATACGTTCCATGAGCATCACCGCATCGACTCTTTATATAATGGAGGCCGGTATCGTGGGCGACTTCCAATGACGGGCAATGGCTCATAGGGTTGAGACAGATGGTGTGAAATAGCCTCCGTCCATATTCCCGAGATATGGGCTCCCAGTAGGCAAGTCTGCATAAACAAATGCATCGGGGCATCAGCCCCAGCAGAGGCCACTGCAGAGATCTTACGCCATACCAATGAAAGGCCTGGACAGGCCCAAAATGTATGCACAAGGGTACCAGCTAGGCCACAACCCCAGATGCAAAGGTGTGGCATCTCTGGGAACGTGTAGCATAGAGGGTGTATAATGCCAACTGGTTAATACTTTAAGGTCCGTCTCACAGACAAAGATCTTAGAACTCTTCTTACGTATGTTATCCACCATGGAGTCCCAAACCTCTTCAGAGAAGGTGACACCACTATCAGCCTTCCCCCCCTTTTTTTTTTTTTTTTTATTTTGGATGTTTTTTTGACCAAAAAAAAAAATGTAAACGCCAATGCAAAAGCGATTAAAAAAACTGAAAAACAAGTTTTTAATGTGTCTTTACGCAGCTAACGTTCCCAGCGTTATCAAAACGTCCAGTGTTCATGAGGACTAATGGATAAGGAAATGTTCACAGAATTAACTGGAAGCGTTTCATTGATTTCTTGTACAGATCTATTAAAATGAGTGGGAATACTATTATACAGCTCTAGACAAGTTTGTTTGTCAATGTCAGAATTTTTTTTTTCCCTTAGATTAAAAAAGTATTTGGCATTGGTTATTTGTTCATATTTATTAAACAGACTTTTTGGTTTCAAGAGGGTTTTAAAGTAAAATAAATGAAAATGGTATGGACAAAGATGCCTTCTGCAGACTGCACGTCTCGGCTCTTTTCATAGATGGCTCGATGAAATTTAGATTGGATCTCGTAGAAGGCCACTTCAGAGTAGTCCAGTGTTTGTTTTTAGCCATTCCTGGGTGCTTTTAGTTAAGAGTTGGCACCTGTGCAGTACTGTGGCTAGGATTTCCCTGCAAACAGCCATCATGAAGTGAAGAATGGGAACGCATGAGGCAAAATTTCTGAGGTTATGTGCATGTGATGAGGGGGACATTGTACATGTAATTTCAGTTCCCCTTTTGGTTGTACAGTTATGTTCAAAATAATTGCGGTGGGGTTTTATAAAAGTGAGGTAAGGCTCAAAATTTTTATAACTGCTCTATAGATGGAAATGCATTGGGAACACTGCAGCCTTTTCCAAATCAAAACATTAAGAAAAATGTTTCAAATGTATTACTTTACAGAAAGTGAAGAAAAGTATATTAGGCTGTTCAAAAAATACTGTATAAACTGAAAAATGCATGAAGATTTTGCTTTTCTGTGAATCACTGAACTAATATTTAGTTGTATAAGCACTGTTTCTGAGAATTGCTGTACATCTGTGTTGCATGGAGTCAACCAACTTCTGGCACCTGTGAACAGGTATTCCAGCCCAGGACGATTGGATTCCACAATTTCTCTGCATTTCTTGGTTTTACCTCAAACCGCATTCTTTGTCACCCCACGTGTTTTCTATTTAGATTAAGGTCTGAGGGTTGGGCTGGCCACTCCATAACGTTAAACTTTTTGCTGTGTTTGGGGTCGTTGTCTTGTTGGAACACCCATTTCAAGGGCATTTTCTCTTCTGCATAAGGCTACATGACCTCCAAGTATTTTGATGTATTCAAACTGATCCATGATCCCTGGTATGCAATAAATAGGCCCAACACCGTAGTATGAAAAACATCCCCATATCATGATGCTTGTGCCACCATGCTTCACTGTCTTCACAGTGTACTGTGGCTTGAATTCAGTGTTTGGGGGTCGTCTGACAAACTGGCTGTGGCCACTAGACCCAAAAAGAACAATCTTGCTTTCATCAGTCCACTAAATGTTGCGCCATTTCTCTTTAGGCCAGTCAATGTGTTTTGACAAAACGTAACCTCTTCAGCACATGTTGTTTAACAGTAAGACTTTGCGGGGGCTTCTTGCCGATTTTAGCTTGGCTTCACATAGGCATCTTCTAATTATTACAGTACTCACAGGTAACTTTTATATCTTCTTTGATCATTGGCTGAGATTTTGGCTATTTTTCGATCCATTTGAATGGGTAGTTTACCGTGTGTTTGTTTTTTTTTTGTTTTTTTGTTCCCCCCCCCCCCCCCCCCATGTCTTTCTGGTTGCCATTTTAAAACCTTTTGAGATCATTTTAGCTGAGCAGCCAATCAGTTTCTGCACTTCTTTGTTTTCCCCTCTCCAACTTTTTAATCAAAGTATGCTGTTCTCCTAAACAGTGTCTGGAATGATCAATTTTACTCAATTTCAGAGAAAAATATTCTATACCCAGCATGTAAAACATTTGCTGCCCTTTGTCCCTAAATAATGGTATCCTGTTTTGACACCTGTTTTTTCACAGACTTGATGACCTCTTTAACTGAACTCCACACTATTATTTTGAATGCGCCTCTTTCTCTTAATGATTAATTTACACTGAATCAGCAGCATGCCTGTCATGACTGTTGGGTTTCTATTACTCTACTACACATAGTAAATTATTTGTCATGTAGAAATATAATTTATACCAAAATTATTAATCTGGTTGGTGATGTTGGACTGCTATTTATTATTATATTTTGAACACCACTGTAGGATCCCCTTGTCTAACAGTCCACTACAGATGTGCAGTGCAGATCCTGTTAATGCTAAAACCGCTCTTTTGCTGTTTAAACACTCCTTTCATTCCAGCTTAATTTTATTGTGTGATCATCTACTGCTCTAGTCTTCTGTCTCAACGTTTGCATCTGAACACCAAAGCTGTAAAAGGGTGGTGTTTGGGATTTTTTTTGTTTTTTGTTTTGTCATCCTATCAGCTTCAACAAGCCTTCTCTCAGAAGACCAGCAGTTTCTTGGTTTGTCATGTCTGGCACCAAGAATCTTTTCATATTTAACCACTTCAATACCAGGCACTTTACCCCCTTCCTGCCCAGGCCAATTTTCAGCTTTTTAGTGTTGTCAGACTTTGACAGTTGTGCGGTCATGCCATACTGTACCCATAAAAAAATATTTTTTTTTCACACAAATAGTGCTTTCTTTTGGTGGTATTTAATCACCACTGAGTTTATTTTTTGCTAAATAAACAAAAAAAACCTGAATGCCCCCCAAATTACCCATTATTATTTTTTTATTTATTTTTTTGACAATACAGTCCAAGGTACCGTATTTTCTGGCGTATAAGACGACTTTTTAACCCATGGAAATCTTCTACAAAGTCGGGCGTTGTCTTATACCCCGGGTGTTGTGCTGAAACCATACTGGTAATTCCGAGCTGACGCTTCTGCGCATATCTTCAGCAGCAGTAGACTATCGCCGATCACCATTCATAGCACAGAACTGCATGGAACGTCAACAAGGTCGGATGCAGCAGTTGAGTGCTCGATTGATCGTGACTGAAACTGTGACATGCAGAGAAGCGTCAGGGATACACATCGGGTAGCGGCAAGATTAGTATGCCCATGAAGATGTGTATCCCTGACGCTTCTGCACGTGTCACAGTTTCAGTCACGATCAATCGAGCACTCAACTGCTGCATCCGACCTTGTTGAATTGACCCCTTCGTGGCAATTTCTTAATGCTTAGCTAATTACCGTATTTCATTATAATAATAATAAATGTCTTCACTGTGGCAGTTCTGTGCTAACTACGGTACCGCTCGGCTCATCTTGGAGATAGGGAGGGCTGGGCAGGCAGGGAGAGCTGACCCACCCAATCCAAGCAGGCTTTGTATGCAGTGTGCACAGAAAATACATTGCTTGCCGTGATTGGTTGGTTGTTGTATACTGGGTTAGATTGGCGATTCTGAGGGAAGGCAGGGGGAAGCAGGAACATCTGCACTTCAGCCAATTCTAATGTTGGAACAGCGCATCTCTAATGAATTTTGGTGTGCATCTTATTTGTGCTGAAAAAACAGTCTGTCTGGTGAGCAGATACATGTGGTGGTTCATACAGTACAGCACCAGTATCTGTACCGGTTCATACAGTACAGCACCAGTACATACAGTACAGTATACAAATGGATAACAGTCAAGACCCCAGCATGGCTCCACCAGCAAGAAGGAAATATGAAGCCAGTTTCAAACTTAGTTGTAAACTTTGCCATGGAACAAAATAACTGCTGCTGCAAGACAATATGGAGTAACAGAAAAGATGGTTCAGGACTGGAAAGCAAATGAAAAAGCATGAAAGAGTATGCCATGGGGTAAGTGTGCATTAAGAAGAGGCACCCCACATAGGCCAGAACTCGAAAAACATGTAGCAGACATGGTTAATGAGCATCGCCAAAACGGTTATATAGTGACACGAAATAAAATAAGTTTGTTTGCACTTCAGTGGGCCAAATCTAACCCAGATCACAGCAACAGATTTAAGGCCACAGTATCCTGGTGTACTAGATTCTTGGAAAGGCAAAATATAACACTGAGGCAAAAGATGAAAATTGCACAAAAATTACCTGCAGATCTTGATGCCAAAGTAAATAGTTTCCATCTATACGTAATACAACAGCGCAATAAACATGGCTATGCGTTAAGTAGTATCGGAAATATGGATGAAACTCCAATGAATTTTGATATGGTTGGAAATAAAACTGTCCATCCGAAAGGTGAAAAAACAATTTTAATTAAAACAGGACATGAGAAGTCCAGTTTTACAGTGGTACTAGCATGCACAGCTGATGGCGCCAAACTGAGACCAATGATTATTTTTAAAAGAAAAACAATCCCGAAACTCAAGTTCCCTGTTGGTTGTTTTGTACATGTGAATGAAAAAGGCTGGATGGATGAAGAAGGGATAAAGCTATGGCTTCATAATGTATGGAGCAGGCGACCAGGTGGACTTATTCAAAAACGTAGTCTACTGGTGTGGGATATGTTCAGGGCTCATTTTAACTCCCAGCACCAAGCAAAGGCTTGCAAGAATAAACACAGATGCTGCAGTTATTCCTGCAGGATTGACATCGTTGGTACAGCCACTGGATGTGTGCCTAAACAAGCCATTTAAAGATCGCATTCGAGAACAGTGGAATGAGTGGATGGTTAGCGGCGAAAAGTCAGTCACAAAAGGAGGAAACGTGCGTTCTCCACAGTTGGATGTTTTGTGCAAGTTTGTCATAAAAGCCTGGAATGATATTGATGCAGAAACGGTAATCAAGTCTTTCAAGAAGTGTGGCATATCAAATTCATTATGTGGTATGGAGGATGACTACTTGTGGCAAGATGAAGAGGAAGCCGAAGCTGAGACCACACCATCTGATACGGAATTAGATCCATACGATGACTGCCTTACAAATGTATCACAAGATGTCATTGATGTACTTATGATATCAGATGACGAACAGGAGGATTTTGAAGGCTTTTAAAGGGAAACTGTCACACCAGCAAAACCTTGCAGTTATGATGGGCGTTGCTGACTCGCCAGGAACTTGCCCAGCACTTGCTCTCTCTCTATTGTTTATCTTCTTCCTATCATCATCAGTTCCAGTTTGGTTGACTGCTTAGAAAACAAACAGCATGGCAGCTCCCATGGGTTTATTGTCTTATCCTTCCTTTCAGCTGTAGAGTGAATTAGGAAAAGTTTAATCCACTTGCACTGTTTTATGTTTGCATGTTTTGATGACAAACAGCCTTATGTTTATAAGTGACAGTTTTCCTGCTAGGTATCTGTATGTCATAAGCATTTAAATTAAAATTACCATATTGAAATCAAATCTGATGTTTTTTAATTTTTATTTGGTGTGCGTTGGAAGAGGGGTAGTCTTATATGGCGAGTATAGCCCAAACCCTATATTTTAACAGGAAAAGTAGGGGGTCGTCTTATACGCCGGAAAATACAGTATTTTAGTAAGAGATATGGTGAGTTTTTTGGAGGTTGTGATTTTGTTAGTTTTTTGCAAAATGTAGACATTTAAAAAAAAAAAACAAAAAAAAAAAATTCAAATTTTTTTTACTTACCAGTCCAGTACAGTGTTATTGTATAACTGGTGTCACGGAGATCAGGGACATAACTAGTGACCAGTATGTGTAAAATAATTTAAGTGATGATATATATATATATATATATATATATATATATATATATATATATTTCTATTTATTTATATTTCTATTTATTTATTTTTTAGCACTGTGACCAAAGCAATACAATACAATGTTACATAGTAACATCGAACTATTCTGGGCAAGTGATCAGGATTTTTTTTTTTTTTTTTTTTACACACACGATTGCTAATACCAATGTATTTCATTGATATTTGCTATCATTGTTACTGAATGAAACTGATTAATTCAGTCTTTTGTTGTGATTGGGCAAAGCTCAGATGGGCTGTGATTGGCCCTGTCTGTACCATGTAACTGCTTTGACCAATCACAGCGAACAACACAATTGTATACAATGGATGGCATGAAAGGTGATTGGTCACATGACACTGGCAGTGGTTCGGTGGTGTGATATGTCATCGGCTGTCCCGTGGACACAGCTGGTGACCGATCAGACCGCTGCTCAGCTCCTTTTGACAGGATGTCTTATAACGTACAGTCACAAGGAGTGTCCCGCCCAGCTTACAGCGGATTGACTGCCGGGCGGGACACTCCTCCTTCTGACTGGACGTCCTATAACATCCTGTCAAAAGGAGCCGCACAGCAGTGTGATCTGTGAAAGTGGTTGGCCCTGTAGAGTTATGGGACCTGTCAAGTGTCCCAGAAGACTGCAGGGGGGAAGGAACTTCTGGCTCCGGTACCTGTCAAAACCAGGTACCTGCTCCACCCCCCAAAGTGCAAAATGTGCCAGTGAAGGGAGCAAGCAAGCAGAGCCTCCCCTTTTGGGAAGTCTAGTTTTTTTGTTTTTTTTTTGTTTTTTTGACATGTGAGCAATGATTCTTATGTCTAGTGGCCATAATGCTGTATTTTTTCTGAATGAGGCATCTTAAAAAGAAAAAAAAAAAAATACTGCATCATGGCCAGCTGATAATGCAGAAATCCTCAAGGATAGGAGTGGATGCTTGTAACACTCGCCTAACAACAATTTTTTCTATAAATGGACTTCTTGGAGTATGTGAAATATCTACCCCTATGTTTAGACATATTGGAGGGGAATTCAGTAAAGCTGCTGCGTTACTTTTCCGGCATTAATTCCTCTTGTTTCTGTATTGCACTAAATTCATGAAGCATTTGCTACACTTTGATTTTGATAGACTCCTGCACCAAGTTGTAAAACCAACTCCGTTTTGGCGTACAGAGAGAGAAACTGGCTCAGACAAATTCTTGCGAAAGTGTCTCAAGTGCATTCTAAAAGTGGCGCAGCATGAGCCAAATTCAAGTACAAGCTTTACACCGGTACATGAATTTGGCTTATTTGTCACTACTTTTACAACACATCAAACACTTTGCAAAATCTGTCTGCGCCAGTCTATATGAATTCTGTGAGGAGTCTGCTTTGTAGCGCTGCTTTAAATTTGTTAGACACCTGGCTTCCCCGGGATTCTTCAACACAACCATCCGTTGCCAATAAACGATTTGATTGGGAATTGGCTCAATTGGCACTTATGCAAATAAAGCAGTGTCACAGCATATAGGACATACTGAATTTTTGGCTCCCAGCTTGTGTTTTTTGTTGTGTTCTCAAAATGTGTTAAAAGGATTTAAATGAAATCTGATCATAAAAAAAATCCACGTAAATGTAATATTCACATAACTGGTAACTGTATGGAAAATGTTAATCTGTACTGGTTGTCATTTTTTTAAATTAAAAAAAGTAACATTTGACTGCATAGACTGCAGATTTTTTTAGTGGATGATGGTATTTTTTGGTATTTCAGAATGACATTTAGTGTTGTATTTATAGTATTTTTCTTTTTTTGATAGGCAAAACTATTCTTTGACAAGAAAATTTTTAGGCTGACACAGATCTTCACCTGCAAGGTGAAAAGAAAGGGATCCGTTTCATGTGTATGGAAACCACTACACCAAGCTTGGGAGTGACCAAAACTTTCTCCATAGCTTGGCAGCTTTGCTGCCCTCTCATATACAGATGAATGAAGACTCCATTTGGAAAGGCGGCCACTCAGCGATCAAGAGCTGATGCAGGTAAAACTTCATCACATGTCCTAAATCAAAATTGATATAAAAATCTTATCCCTTATGCAGGAATTCAGCTGTACCCTGTTTGGTTGAAATCGTGTGTGTGGTGGTGTGTTTTTTTTTTTTTTTTTTTTTTTTTCTTTTACATGTCTAGAACAGTACTGCTTGCTGTGCGGTCATGTGGTATTCTCCTTGCTCTTTGCTAGTCTAAGGGAATACAGTAGGAGGGGCTGAGATTCCGTTTGACGTATGTGAGTTACGATCTCTGCTGCCTTCATATCACACAGCAGCAGTCCTAGTAGTAAGCAGTAAAACCGCATTCATATCTTTCCATCTTTCAATTTTATTACTTTCCTAATCGCTGAAAAGTCATAATGCATCGTAGTTCTCTAATTAAAATAGAACTGTTGGCAAAACTTCTTCTTTTTTTTTTTTCCCCTCCATTCTGGTTAGAGTTAGGGTTATAATACCTGTCCTTTTTAATACAGGACAGGAAGTGGAGAAGTCTCTCCAATGACATAAAGAGTGAGAGGAAATACCTGCATACCTTGGGGACCCCGGGTCACGAGAACTAGTGTCCCCATTGGAAGAGTTCCACTCTTACTTTTCTAGGAACTACACAATTTGGGGTTTCTTTTTCCTTTCGCTTTCAATGATAATGGTAAACAGGACAAAAGGAGAGGATAAATCTCCCTAATGGGAACACTGAAAGCCATAAAATCCTAAATGTGTTCCAATTCATCTACACTCTGTCCAAAACCGAAAAGCGTTGCCTTTAGTTATACTTTAAGTCTCAGTGAAGTTCTGGATGATTATTTCGGTTGAGACTTAGATGCATCTTAATTTTTTTCTTTTTTTTTCTTTTCTTTTCTAGCACATGCAGGTGTCTCAGCAAATATGATGAAGAAAAGGACCTCTCACAAGTAAGTATGGAAAGGTATTAAAAAAACCTGAAATGGTAATACTGCTCTGAAGGATGTCTGGATTATATCCTGGGTCACTGGTCCCTACAGACTTTTCAGTTTCAGAAATATTACCTACCTTTTTTTTTTACGTGTGTTTTGATGACACAATTCAAGACCGACATATAGGGAATCTGGGACCAATTTTGTTTCAGCTGGAGCACAGCCAACCAGCTTTAACCTTTCCTTTTCTAAACTGTGTGAACAGAAAATGTCCAATGTGCAGATACCTCCCCCACTTACCACTCCACATCCACAGGGACAATCACTACTTCCTGCACTCCCCTACTTACCACTCCACATCCACAGGGACAATCACTACTTTTTGCACTCCCCTACTTACCACTCCACATCCACAGGGACAATTACTACGAGGTTTCTAAACATTTTTCTAACGACCACGTGCCCCCTGAACCCTGTTCCGTCGCCAATGCTACGGTCACCCTCTGACTTTATCCTACACTCTAACTCACATCTTCAATCTCCTCTCTTCCGGCATCTTCCCCAATTCTCTAAAACATGCTCTAGTCGCCTCCTTACTTAAAACGCCCTCACTAGACCCCACCAATCTTAACACCATACGACCCATCTCCTTACTCCCCTTTTCCTTTACACTTCTTGAAAGTCTGGTCTACAACCTGCTGAGCAACCTCACTGAATAACCTTGATCCCCTTCAGTCTGGATTATGCTCTCCGCACTCCACCGAAACAGCTCTCCTCAACTTACAAACTATCTATTAACTGCTAAAACCAATGGACACTCTTCTGTACTCTTAGACCTATCTGCTGCATTTGACACAGTGGACCACTTCCTCCTCCTTCAAAAATAATCGACTCCTTTGGTCTCTGTGACTGTGCTCTTCGTTGATTCGTATCCTATCCCACCGCACCTTAATTGCCACAATTGTCTACTTCATCTTCTCCTCTTCCTTTCTCCGTTGGGGTTTCCCAAGGTTCTGTTCTGGGACCCCTCCTATTCGCAATATACATTTTATTCTCTGGGTCAGTTGATTGCCTCCCATGGCTTTCAATACCATTTCTTTGCTGTTGACACTCAAATCTATCTCTCTACCCCTCAGCTCACTCAATCGGTCTCCTCATGCATCACTAACCTACTAACAGACCTATCAGCCTGGAAGTCACACCATTTCCTGAAAATCAATCTATCCAAAACTGAGCTCATATTTCCTCTCCTACGTGCCTCTTCCCCTGGTTTTCTCTGTAAAAATAAATGGCTCAGCCATCAACCTGTCACCACGTACCAGTTTGCTAGGTATAATCCTGGACTCTGAACTATCCTTTTGGTCCCACATCCAATCGCTGTCCACTGCAACATCCCCAAGATACGCCCCTTCCTAACCAATGACACCACAAAGCTTCTAACTCACTCCCTGGTCATCTCCCGCCTTGACTACTGCAACTCCCTCCTCACTGGTTTAGCTTTGCATAGGCTATCCCCCCTCCAGTCCATCAAGAATGTTGCCTCCAGATTCCTCCACCTTAAACTGTACAGTGTCTGCCACCCCTCTTTGCCAGTCCCTCCACTGGCTCCCACTCACCCAATGAATAAAATTCAAGATACTTACTACAACTTCCATCCACTACTTATCCCCTAGTTAAATCACTAACCTGGTCTCAAAATACCAAGCAAATCGTCCTTCGTTCCTCCCAAGACCTCCTGCTCTCTAGCTCCCTTGTCACCTCCCCCCATGCTTGCCTCCAGAATTTCTCCAGAGCTGCTCCCATCCTTTGGAACTCCCTTCCCCAATGTATCCAACTATCTCCATCTCTGTCCACTTTTAGACAATCCCTGAAAACACATCTCTCTTCAGAGAGGCCTATCCTGCCAGCACCTAACAGCTGTACATGTATTTTGTCCATCAGCCCGTCCCTCACAGTTAATACCTTTTTGTATCTCTTGACCCTCTTAGATTGTAAGCTCTAACGAGCAGGGCCCTCTGGATCCTCCTGTATTAATTTGTATTGTAATTCTACTGTCTGTCTTTATGTTGTAATGCGCTTTGTATAAATTGTTGGCGCTATAAAAATCCTGTATAATAATTTTTAAAAATTAAATGGTAGTAGCTAACTGGCACTTTTTATTAAAACTTTATTAAACCAAAAATGTATTCTATTGCAGCTTACATGTCACTAGATGAGATGCTTGCATACATTTTTTTTTTCCCTCTGTATTCACCTGGTTATTTGGCCAGTAACACTGCTCCTGTATTAGTGAAACCCCGCTTTGGAGGAATGAGCAGCACATCAGACAGGAGCATTGTCAGTCTGAGAGGAAGTTGTGTTCAATTAGATTTAAATACAAATAACAAATTGAAGCCAAACTCCAGCTAACGCTTTGGAATCAGCTACAGCAAACATATTTTTCTTTTGGGATAAAGTATTTACCTGAATAAATAAAAGCTAGACCTCTGGAAGGTTTTACCCCCTTCGTGACCAGAGCATTTTTATTTTGCTATTTAGCATTTTGTAGCTATTTTAGCAACGCTATTCAGATGAAATTTATATCGTTTTTTCACACAAATAGAGCTTCCATTTGGTAGTATTTATTCACTACAGGGTTTTTTTTTTTTTCGCTAGATAAATGAAAAAATAAAATTTTCTGCAATCTTTCTTCATAAATTTAGGCTAAAATGTAGTCTGCTACATTTCTTTGATAAAAATAACCCAAACCCATGTACATTTAGTATGTGTGAACGCTAGTCTACAAGCTAAAGGTATATATTTGAAAATTGATCAGTCAAAATAGACCAAGGTATTTAGTAAGCACGGCAAGATTTTTTTTTTTGTCACAAATGTTTGGATATTTTAAATTTTTGCTTTTTTTTTTTTTTCTTTCCCCACAATTTTACTTAAAAAAATAAATAAAAAAATGAGTGGTGTGACTGTGATCAGGGATACTGGTGACCGTATGTGGTTTAAAATATATATATATATATATATATATATATATATATATATATATATATATATATATATATATATTTTTTTTTTTTTATTTATATTTATTTTTTTTTTCTTCTCCACACACAGTTTCAAGTTTAGTTTTTACTAGGGGCAAAGCAGCTCCTAGTTCACTAGTCTGTCTTTAAAGTGGAACAAAGCTCTCCTATCTGCCAAGGTGCCATCTCAGTCTCTGTTTAGGTCTGCAGTTGCCATTTTGTTGCATACATGACCAGCTATGACACCAGCTGTTTGAGGGCTTGAAAGATTGGCTGACAGCTTGCATAACCTCACTGGCAACTGTGATCCTTCTCACCAGTGGCATGCCTTGACTGTAGGATGCGCTGCACATGTGTTTGGTATACAGAATATAGATAAAACCATTATGTTTAAGGATTTAGTAACATTTTATTCAACAGTTTTTTTATAATGGGCTTTCTTTTGTGAAACAAATCACTGGGTGCAGGCAAAAATCACGTATATGTATGTAATTTTGCCGCCCCCCCCACTGTGTCCACTGGTATCAGATCCTGGTACTCATTCATAAAAGCTGTGTTTCTAGGCTGAGTGTGGCCCACAGTTGTCACATGGTACCTGGGCCAATCGCAGCACCCAGTACCTTGTGATTAGCCACTCACAGAATGTAAACCATTCATGACAATTGAAAACTTTGGTGTTACAAAGATCTTCATTGTAATGACAAAAAAAAATTCCTGATCACCCTCTGAGTAGTACAGTGTTACTATGGTGATGGCGACCCTGAACTACTCTGTAAGTGCTGCCCGAGAGTGTCAGACACTGAGCATGCACAGCTGCAGCCCTTCTGCCCCGGAGTTTACCAATCGCTTTCTTAAGCAAGCCCTGCTGCTTGCCTGTAGCAGGGCTAAATGTTAGGATAATCAACCTGCCCGGCGCCCAGAACTGCATGTCCCGGGCATCGGATGATAGGATTTGCACATCCTTGCAGCGTGTGTGTAAAAATAAGTGAAAAAAACCAAGTGGTTAAAGTCATTTCTTCGTTTTCAAAATCTAATTGTGACAAACTACAACTTAAAAAAAAAACTTGTCTTGCCTCTTACTAAATGCCCCACCGTCTATTTTTTCAAAAAGGTCATTTTGGGGTGAGTTTTGTACTGTCCTAGAAGTTTAGGGCCTCAAGAAATGAGAGAGGCTGTTGGTACATAAGCATTGCTCAATTTTCAACTATCTATACCATAGTTTGTAGAGTCTATAATGTTCATGCAAACTAATTACTATACACTTATTGGGATTTTTTTTTTTTACCAAAAATTTGAGTTTTGAAATTTGAATTCATTGGATATGTTCTAAAACAAAGTAGAAAATATATATATTTTTTTATTTATATTGCAAAAATAAAACCATCTCTATTTGGGAATTTAATTTGTGTACAGCATTGCATGACCGTGCAATTGCCAGTTTAAAGGATAAATTCGCCTTTTTACAAAAAAAAATTTTTTTTTTTTCTTGCAGGTAAAATGTGATTTTACTATGTTTTAGGAGCCTGGGAAGAATTACACCAGTGATCAGCAGATCATTGATGCCATTCAGGTTTCATGCAGACAGTAAGCGTAATCTGTCTGCTTGTACCTCATACAACCTGGCAGTTTTAAACTGATAGGAAGAATCCATGAACTACCCCAGTGCTCCACAGCGCTGTGGTAGTTCATTTGAGAACTACAAGCTGATAGCCGCAAAAGCTGTCCGGACTTGTAGTTTCCCATTCACAGAACTCTGTGAATGATTTTTTTTTTTTTAAATTGTGACAGCTAGCAGGGGGAGAAGATCCCCTGCTAATTGTCACTTCGGGGGGGCTGGTCGTACAGTAACATGTTACACCATGAATATAAGGTGAACTTATCCTTTAAAGTAGTGCAGTGCCAAACAAAAAAAAAAATGCCTGATAATGGAGATAAAAACTTCTGGAGTGCAAGTGGTTAAAATACCTCCTTTTACATTTTCACTTTTAGTCACTTTCTTTGCAGTTTTTGTCGCAGGGATGCGCATATTAACTTCAAGACTGTGCATATATTTACACATCCTTATTGGGATGTGGTGCTATCAGGATCATGGCTGCAGCTGCCCCCCTCTCCTAACCCAAAACATGGAACAAAATACATGGAAATGATGAAAGAAAAGCTAATAAAATCTGCAAGAAACCTTGTGTTTTAACAAGTAAATAACACCCAAGTATTAAGCCAAAACTAGAAAAGAATTGCCTAAAATAACAATGTTAATATCCAGGAATGGCTCAGTCAGATCTGAGTCAGTCCGGATCTCAATCCAGTAGAGAATTTGTGGCTGGACATTTGAGCTTTGAGCATTTTTGGTAGGAATAATAGGGAGATATTGCAGTGTTCAGGTTTGCAAAGTTAATAGACCTACAGTATTCGCACATAATTAAAGTTATACATTCTACGAAAGGTGCATCTGCAAAATTTTAACTTAGAAGGGGGTGTTTATGCATTTATTAATTTTTTTTCATTGTAATGTAATGTTTTTTTTATTTTTTAATTTTAAATTGAAAGAATGACTAATGACTTAATGGATTAGTTCACCTTTTGTAACATGTTACACCTGTATTTAAGGGGTAACATGTTACTTTGGAGCAGGCAACCTCTTCTGTGACAGTGGGCAGGGTTTCCTTTCCCCATGTCCGCTGTCACATTTCAAAAACAGAATGGCGGTGTGGGGCTCTGCTGACAGTCGCATCCTTCATGCAGAGTTCTGTGAATGAAGGAACTAAAAAGTCCCATATGCCACCATGGCAGACCGCTTGTAGTTCTCAATGAACGGTGAGCGTCCTTGTAGTTCATTGATACTTCCTGCATTTCAGTAACGGTCTGCCCATATGGGAGGTGAGTACTGAGTGTTTGCAGGAGCATGACATTGCACCCACAATCTACTGATAATGGGTGCAATGCTTTGCAGGGTGCAATGTAAAAAAAATAAATAAATAAATGCTATTCTTTTTTTACCTGCAAAATCATGTGCGTTTTTTATTTATTTTTTACAAAGGTGAACTTGGCCTTAACTTTGTTTTTACACTGCTCAATAGAAATGCAATGTTCTATTTCAACAAAAATGAAGACTTACAAGGGCATGAATACTTTAATAGCTACTTTTTATCTTGTTAACCTTTTTGGGTTAATGCAAGTAAAGCTAAGCATTGATCTGTATTTGAATGTTTTCCCTGTAATTTAGGGTAAATTTATTCTGCTTTCAGGAAACATCGCAATAACATGGGACCAAGCAAACCGATTTCTCAGCCAAGGCGAAACATCGTTGGTTGCAGAATACAGCATGGCTGGAAAGAGGGTAGTGGCCCTATAACGCAGTGGAAAGGAACTGTTCTAGACCAAGTACCAGTCAACCCTTCCCTTTATCTTATAAAGTATGATGGGTTTGATTGTGTTTATGGACTTGAACTTCACAAGGATGAAAGGGTATCTGCTCTTGAAGTTCTTCCAGACAGAGTTGGTGAGTACTGCAAGTCATTTAAAATTCAGAGTGCTTATATCCATGAAATCTGCACAACAGTCCGTCAGCAGATAGGTCTACTTTAATCTAGAAGAATGTGCAAATTCACTATTGACAGAAGCATTGAAGCCAAAGAAATGTGTATGATGGGCAGTCTACTCGTATTGGAGAATTCAGCAATATTGTCTTCCTTTTTTTTTTTTTCTTTTTAGGACTGATTTACCTTAAAGTGAAACTATAGTCTTGTTTGCTATTTTTTTAGTATGTAATATGTTGCAGCTTACCATTTCTTAGGTGTGATGTTTGCGTTCATTTTCTTTAGAAGGTTGTGGACACAATGGACAGCTTTTGGAGAGGTAAACCACAGCGGTTTCCTCTTGGCACCTGTCTGTTCCGGCTGCGGTAGGGGGTGGTGTGGTGCGCAATTCAGCACATCACACAACGCCTTTCTTTTTCTCACTGATCTTTTTATTTGGCATGTACAGAAGTACACCTCATTCATGTCACTGTATAGATACGCTGCTGACAGTGACATGCAGTCCTTTATTGTGCACTGCAATGCAGATGCAGCATGGCTCAAGGCTGTATATTGGCAGTGTGAATGGGACACACAGAAAACAATTGTTACCTTTATGTCCTTGTGGTGACCATCATTTTACAATGCAGTAAAATGACGACCACTGCGCATAGTATGAATACATCCTTAAGCTTGCTTTCTTCTGTTCATCTGGTGATTCAGCCAGCAAGTCTGAACAAGATATCCAGTAGAATCAGATTAGACAAACCATTTAACACTAACAAGGGTGCTTACAATGATCAGTTTTTATTTATGTAAAACCTGATTATAAATTAACTGTAACTGGTTTAAAGTATTAGCTGGAGTTTAGCTTCAATTTTAGTATATCTAAATCTGCTAGTACATAAAACACTCCCCTCCTTCCAGACTGACAATTCTGATGCCCAAAGGTGCCCCATGTGCTCATTAATCCAGAGCGGGAGCACTACTACAGGAGGTGTTACTGGCCAGATCACCAAACAAAAAAAAAACAAAAAACACATTAGCCACTGCTTGGAAAGCTGCAATATATTACATTTTTGGTTTTGAGTTTCAGGGATGTGTGAATTATATCACCTGATACTCTGGACATGCAGTTCTAGGCTTCAGGGCAGATGTTTTTTATTTAGTTTTTTAGTTTACCCTGCAGCCCTGAGCAAGCAGTGATCCATGCTACACTGGCAAAGCTGGCTGGGAGCGCATGGGAACACTGCAAGTAGGGCTCTGCTCAACGCCCTGGGGATTCTCCGGTGTGGTTCCTACTGCAGCAGGGGTCTTCTGTGGCTGCTTGTCTGGGTTGAGTCTCCCCATGTGCACCCTCCATACCAACAAATCCCACAAACTCCAAGTCTTGTTGCAAAGGGTCTGAATACTTATGCCAATGTGATTTCAGTTTTTCCTTTTTCATAAACTTGCACACAATTCTAAAATTCTGTTTTCACTTTATTATGTGGTACTGAGTGAAGATTGAGGGGAAAAAAAATGAATTTAAACAACTGTTTTATCAGGCTGTAACATAAGTATTTACTTTTTTTTTTTTTTTTTTCATATTCAGTGGAATACACTCGCAGGTTTTGTATTGAGACAACTTAGAGATTTATTTGTCAATGTTTCGACAAGACACTGCAAGAAACATCGACCAATAATTCTGTTGCTTCGATACAAGACCCTTGAGTACCTCTT
The DNA here is from genome assembly GCF_062004578.1 of Staurois parvus. Taxonomy (NCBI): domain Eukaryota; kingdom Metazoa; phylum Chordata; class Amphibia; order Anura; family Ranidae; genus Staurois; species Staurois parvus. Next base: position 10,785,991 of record NW_028319228.1, on the reverse strand, counting down.
TATTACACAAACAAGGGGCTACATTATGAAATTGGACTATTGACTGTTCCACAAGCTGGATCACTTGTACCTAATTGGAAATTTTATGTTTATTAATCAGTCATAATGGAACTTAGAATGCATAATAAAAATGCATGCCAATAAATGTGACATTTGTTACAGAAAACCCCCTTTTCCGTGTACCACCAACTATGTGGGACTTCTCCAAATGAAATAAATATATCCACAAAGCATTACTGGGGCAAAAAGGTGATTAATTGTTTGTCTTGGGTGTTGGGTCCTTTTTGAGGAATTAGTTTCCACCAAGACAGAACGGCTACGCACGAAGCAAGCTGATGAACAAAACATAAAGATTGCCCCAAATGCATCAAAGGTGGATTAGAGTGGTGGAAATGATATGGTAGTTTGTTCCAGTAGTATCCAAGGGATCATATTTCATTTGTAAGTGTTCTGTCTGATGGCCATGCTGTGCATACATGTGCCACTTTGAGTGCATGCAGATCCTATTGCCATATCTCTCCTTTTTCTACATCAAATATACGATGAGAACAAAGGACGTCCATTTGGCTGCACTCCAAACAATCCACTTTATTGGACCAAGATAAAACCAATACAGGCAGTGGAAATACAGCGGGGGACTGGCAGGTAAACGCTAACACCTACAGGAGGAGTTGTGCTGGATATTGGGAGTCTCTCTCTACCTTGAGCAGCGGTAATACATATCAAATATGATCCTCTTGGCATTACGTTGGCTCCCTGCTGCCTCACAGATTGCATTAATCCTTTCTGCTCTAGCATTGCTTTTGAGTACCATTGTGGGCAGTCTTTAACTCTGTACAGTAAGATGGATCTTCAGAATTCCTGAAGCCTGGTCAGCTTGTGTTTCGCTAAGTGGTTTTTTTTTTTTTTTTGGGGGGGGGGGTGTCTTGTCCCCTTCAATGGATTTGACGATAGTCCAATCTTGCAGCACTCTGTTTTCCTAAACCCTTCAGGTGTTGCTCTGTCTTCGGTCTTTACCTAGGGACGAATTCTCAGCTACTATATCTGAGTTTATGGAGGAAATTGCAGCAATGATGGCAGACTCAGAATGCAGTAACAGCAAGCATGCTTCCACTCACTGTCCTACAGAGTCTCTCTAAATTTCCCGGGCTGCAGAGATACCCGTTTCGTTAGCATCTATAGTTACTAGCTTCAGCCCCCCCCCCCAAAAAAAAGGCCCCAGGCCAGTTAAGACTTTTTCAGTTCATGGATGTACGAGCAAGCAGATATACTGACAGGTGGAAGCAATGAACTACACGTCGATAGCTGCTAAGGCTGTCAGGACTTGTAGTTCATTCACAGAACGCTGTTTTTGAAAAGTGACAGCTTGTACAGGGAGCTTCTCCCTATACTGCTTTCACAGGGAGGAGGGCAGTGGTTGCAGCATTTGAAACATGTTCCCAAAGGTGAACTTATCCTTGGAATTGTGGACCTGGCCATTTCTGGTCTTCACAAGACTCCGGTTCCTGTTGAGAACATCCCCATGTTTAACCACTTCCATACAGGGCACTTTTACCCCCTTCCTGCCCAGGCCAATTTTCAGGTTTCAACGCTCTTACACTTTGAAGGACAATTGCGTGATCATGCAACACTGTACCTAAACTAAAATTTTGTAATTTTCTTCACACAACTAGAGTTTTCTTTTGGCGGTATTTAATCACCACTGGGGTTTTTATTTTTTGCCAAAATTAACAAAAAAAAAGACCGAAAATGTTGAAGAAAAAAACATGTTTTTCTTTTGTTTCTGTTATAAAAGTTTGCAAATAATTGTTCTTCATAAATTTAGGCCAAGACGTATTCTGCTACATGTCTTTGGTGAAAATAACCCAAATTAGTATTTATGATTTAGTCTGTAGGAAAGTTTTTTATAGAGTTCAAAAACTATAGGATTTATCTGAAAATTGATCGACCCTGAAGTACTGACCGCCAATCTAATTTTCTTGAGCTCCAAGAATGGCAGAACAGTACAGATATCCCCCAAATGACCCCTTTTTGCAAAGTAGGCAGTCTGCTGTATTTCATAACAGGCATGGTGAGTTTTTTTAAAGTTGTAACTTTTGTCATTTTTTTGGAAAATGAAGAAATTTAAAAAAATGATCTTCACTTACGGTCACCAGTGCAGTACAGCGTCATCATTTAACTGGCATGGGGGTGATCAGGGACACTGACTGGTGACAGTACGAAAAAAAAAAATAGAATTTTTTTTAATTATTTGAATAGATTCAGAGTTTTTTTTTTTTTTTTTTTTTTTGTGTGTGATTAGCTGTGATTTCGCAATGGCTAATCACATGGCACAGCTGGGCTGTGATTGGCCCAGCTTGTGCATGTTATCACTGTGACCATTCACAGCTAGACAGACTTGTATACAATGGATGGCATGAAAGGAAGCCATCCATTGTATACAACTGTCTTGTGACCTGTTGTGATTGGTCACATGGTACTGGCAACGGGGCCGGTAGACAGATCTGTCATCGGCTGTGTCCGAGGTACACGGCCAGTGAAAGATTGCACCGCAGCGTGGCCCTGAGGGCATGAGCAATGTGCGCTCGTAAAAGGAGGCCATATGGCGTCCACCTGGAGGGACGTCTGTTCCTGTATAAATCCTAGCCCCACAAGTCCTGCAAATCCATGTCAAAGTGGGATGGAGGGATACTAATTGGCCTTTGTGGCCATCTGGTTCCAGGTCATTTCAGACATCTGCATTCAGAACATTGTATCTATAGGCTACAAGTTGGAATTTCAATCTTTGCCTCAACACCGCTTCATGCTGACAAACTTGCCAGCCTCTCCTCAAAGATTTGTGGACTTTGCTGATCTGGCATAGCTTCCTTATCAATGGTTATTAGTGATTTGTCCCAAAAACAAGAAGTTTCAAAGTTTATACCCAAACCTGGTCACTGTCCTCAAGGCAGTAAGAGACTTTCCATCCCATACTAGATTTAAAGGTTTTGAAAACCATTTCTACAATATCTGATCTGTTAAGATTAAGTGCAGAAATTCTGCTATTTCTTTTCTCTATCCAGGATGGCCTCTGGGAGCTTAAAGAGTTGCATGTGCCCAGTTTGTGATGTATCAACAATACCCGTGTTTCACTGTGAGCGTGCAACTTGCAGTTTTTTTTGCCCTTCCCTTTGGCCTATCCACTGCATTTGGGCTATTCCCCGAGGAGTCAGCCCCGGTTCTTACTCTGCTGCACTTGCAGGGCACCACCACAGTGGGATATATGGACGAACTCCGGTTCAAACATATGGGCAGATCCTCAATCTCCAGAAGTTAGTGCTGGAACCTTGTTGCTTGGAGTATTTTTGAATACGGCCCTATCCAAGGTTTTCCTTCCACGACCAGGTGCTTGTCACAAGATTTATGACACAGAAGTGAAAATGATCAGAGTTGTCCAAGAGCCAAGGACCACTTGTGGAGAGCTTCAGGAAGACCTGGAATTAGCAGGTACAATTGTTTCAAAGAAAACCATTAGTAATGCACTCAACATCCATGGCCTGTATGCACGCTCACCACGCAAGACTCCACTGCTGAAGAGAAAGCATGTTGAAGCTTGTTTAAAGTTTGCTGCACATTTGGGTAAACCTGTGAAATAGTGGGAGAATATAGTCTGGTCAGATGAGAACAAAATTGAACTCTTTGGATGCCATGATGCACACCATGTTTGGAGGTCGAATGGCATTGCACCTCACCCCAAAAATGCCATACCAACAGTGAGGTTTGGAGGTGGGAACCTCGTGATGTGGGGCTGTTTTAGCATACGGTACTGGTGCGCTTCATACAGGTGCCTTGAAAAAGTATTCATACCCCTTGAAATTTGGGGCTGAATACAAATGCATGCCACACTTTTCAATTTTTTTTTACAAATAAATATCTGAAAACTATTTTTATCTTTTTCCTTCCACTTAACAATTGTAACTTCTCTGTTGGTCTCACATAAAATCCCAGTACAATAAATGTTTTTGGTTAACATTACAAAATGTGGAAAAGGGGTATGAATACTTTTTCAAGGCATTGTATCATTGAAGGAAGGATAAATGAAAAAATGTACCAAGACATTCCTGATAATAATTTGCTGCCAACTACCAGGATGATAAAAGAGTGGACATTACAGCAAGACCATGATCCCAAACAGTCATGGAAACTCTCAAATGGTTTCAGAGAGAAAATAAAGCTGCTAGAATGACCCAGCCAATCACCTGACTTGAATCCAATAAAAAAATCTATGGAAAGAATTCATAGAGGCCCTCGTAACCTTCAAGATTTGAAGACACGTCCGCTCCCCTCCCCTCCCCTTCTTGGATGTCTCCAAAAAGAGAACCTGTCAGCAAAAATCTCATAGGGGACTTTTTGTAGGGGAATTCTAGGGCCTCAAGAAATGATAGGTTGTCAGTAGATCAGAACGTAACAATTAAAAAATAAAAATCCAAAAATAGAATCACATATACCATGGTTTGTAGACTATAACTTTCACAAAGACTTAACCTCCTTAGCGGTTTTCCCGAGTGTAGCTCGGGGTAGAATTTCTATACCAAGAACGGTAACCCCGAGCTACACTCGGGCTTACCATGCAGCGTTCTCTGGGGGTCCCTGCAGCACTTACCTTGTCCTTCGCTCCCACGATGTGTCCCCTGCAGCATCCCCGTCCATCTCCTCCGGCGGATGCCGGCATCTGACTTCCGTGTTCCGGTCCCCGTGACGTCGGAACGTTCGGGCGGCGGGAAATTTGAATTTTTTAAAAAATGACATTTTTGCTGTCATTGCTTTTTCACTGCATTTCACATACATTTTGTCCCTACTGCTTTGTCCTGTGCCCTGCCTGCATTTTGACTGTTCTTTCTGCCTGGAAACTTAGAAAAGTCCATGGCGGCCAAAAAGCGTCCCTTTACATCAAAAGCGGTTTTAGAACAGCGATAGTAAATCAGAACCACTTGCAGAATTGAGTGATAATGATTTGTGGGGAAATTCGTCATCAGACACTGAAAACGATTTTGCGACTTTGCTCAGCGATGTGCGAATTTGCCTCTGTATTTCAAATTTCAGTGTTTTTGGTTTGATTATATTATTGAATTAAATTGATTATTATTATATTATTATTTTTTATGATTATTAATTAAATTATAATTTATGGTTTTGTGTTTCAAGTTTTATCATATCCGGAATGTTTAATAGACTCTTGTTCGGACAGATTTCAGTGAGTTATTCCTAAAAATTACAGCCTACAACAAAAAACTACATAATTCCATGCAAAAAAAGGTACCGCTTTCAGCACAAAATTCCTGACATGATCATACCGCCAGGGAGGTTAAAGGAGAAGGTCTTTTGGCTCCCAGAACCGACAGCGGTGACTGACAGTCACTGTTCTCTGCTCAGAGTGGATGTGGGAACTAAGTGAACATGTGATCGCTAAGTTCTCACACTTGGAGCCGGCAGGGGACCGATGCTGCATCCACCTAGGTAAGTATGATGTAAAAAGAAAAATAAAACCCCATATTTCTTTTAAAAATCTATACCAATTTGGGTTATTTTTACCATAAAAGGTAGCAGGATACATTTTGGCCTGAAATATCGATTTTATATTTGTTTTAACAAACACATTTTTTCAAAATTTAAAAAAAGAAATAACAGTGGAGATTTAAATACCACCAAAAGTGAGCTCTAAATAATTTCATTTGGGGTGCAGTGTTGCATGCCTGGGTATTTGGTATTCAAAGTTAGCCAATTGTAAAACTGACTGTTTTCAGCAATGTCAAAGTGCTTTGGATATTCAGTCATGGCCAAAAATATTGGCACCCCTGCATTTCTATCAGAAAATGCAACACTTCGCCCAGGAAATTGTCGCAATTGCAAATGTTTAGGCATTCTCATGTTTTATTTTGTTTTGTATTGGTGTGATGCAAAAAAGTGGAGAAACCACCAAATCTGACATGTAAAACTCCAAAACTGGACTGGGCAAAATTGACACCTTCAATTTAATATTTTGGTAGCACAAGCCTTGAAAAAAATAACTGAAATCAATCACTTTCTGTAACCACCAATTAGGTTTTTTACACCTCTCTGCTGGAATTGTGGACTACTTTTTATCAATTGCTCCTGGTCTCAGATTGGAAGGGTTCATTTTCACAACTGCTGTTTTTGAGATCTCTTCACGTGTGCTCCATGGGATTGAGATCTGGACTCCTTGCTGGCCAGTTCAGTACTCTCCAGTGCTTTTGTCTTAAACCATTTCTCGGTGCTTTTTGACATGTGCTTTTATTGTCCTGCTGTAAGACCCATGACCTCTGACAAACTCAACTCTGACACTGGGCCCTACATTGCACCCCAGAATTCTTTGGTAGCCTTCAGATTTCATAATGCCATGCACACAGTCAAGACACCCAGTGCCTGAAGCAGCAAAGCAACTCCAAGACATCAGTGAACGTCCACCATGTTTGACTGTAGGGACTATTCTTTACTTTAAAGGCCTCATTAAATTTTCTGAAAACAGTAGAATGATGGGCTTTACCAAAAAGCTGTAATTTTTGTTTCGTCTGTCCACAGAACATTCTCCCAAAAGGATTTTGGCTTTCTTAGGTAAGTTTTGGCAAACTCCAATCTGGCTTTTTGTGTTGGCAGTGGGGTCCTGCTGGGTCTCCTACCATAGCGTCCCTTTTCATTCAGATGGCGACATATAGTGCACGTTGACATACTTGTATCCTGTGCCTGAAGGTCAGCTTGAATTGGTCTGGAAGTTGATCAAGGTTCTTTATCCACCATTCAAACAATCCTTCGTTGCAATCTTTGATCACTTTTTCTCTGTCATCCATTTCCAGGGAGATTGGCTACAGTGCCATGGGCTGTAAAATGTCTTGTCAAAGTAGCGTACAGTGGACACAGGAACTTTAAGCTCTCTGGAGATGGATTTGTGACCTTGAGATTGTCCATGCTTTTCCACAATTTTTGTTCTCAAATCCTCAGACAATGTTTTGCTGCTCTTTCTCTTCTTTATACTTCATGTGACACACAACAGGAAGGTTGAGTAAATTTTTCACCATGTTAACTGTTTGCTGGTGTGATTTCTATATTGTCAGCACCTGTTAATTGTTATAGGTGAGTTTAATTACAAACTACAGGAGCATCACAAACTTGGAATGCTATTATTTCTTACAATTTTGAGAAGGTGCCAATAATTTTGTCCAGTCCATTTTGGGGGTTTTGGATGGAATGTCAGATTTGGCTTTTTGTTTCTCCACTTTGTGTCATATCAATACAAACAAAAGAAATAAACATGAGAATGCCTAAACATTTTGTATTTGCAACAAATGTCCAGGCGAAGTGGTGCATTATCTGAGAAAAGCAGGGGTGCTAATATTTTTGGCTTTACTGTCGTTGCCCTTGATCATTGTATAGACTTACAATATGGCATATTCCAACTTTTTGAAAGCACCTTTTTTTTGTGCATGGATCTTTTCTTAAAGCGGTATTAAACCTAAAAGCAAACCTCTATTATATTGCTGCTTACCAATTTTTAGATGTGGTGGCTGTATTAGTTTTCTTTGTTAGGCTTCCTTTTATTTTTTTTCACCTGGTAATCCAGCAATCATGTCTGTTTTATAACAGAACATGCTCTCCTGAAAATCTGTTGGTGTTGATACAAACCATGTACTACTGACAGGGATGCTTACAATGATCCGCTTTTATTCGTGTGAAATGTATTCTAAAAGGAAACAAAATGGTTGCTGTACATGCTTGTGTAAGGCTGCTTTAACACTGAGGAGTCTCTGAAGCACTTTTGCGTAAAAAAAAAAAAAAAAAGTGCAAGAACAGCTGAAGAAAATGCTTTCCTATGTAGGTCTTCACACTGGGGTCCATTGCAGTCTGAAAAAATCCTGCCTGCTTTTTGATGAGGCATATACAGTTGCAAGAAAGTATGTGAACCCCTTGGGATTACATGGAGTTTTGCATGAATTGGGCATAAAATGTGCTCTGAACGTCATCTAAGTCACAACAATAGAAGAACACAGTCTGTCGAACATAATACTACACAAACATTAGATGTTGCCATGGTTTAATTGCACATAACATGTAAACATTCACAGTGCAGGGAGGAAAAAGTATGTGAACCTTTGGACTTAATAACTGGTTGACCCTCCTTTGGCAGCAATAACCTCAACCAAACATTTCCTGTAGTTGCAGATCAGACCTGCACAACGATCTGGAGTCATTTTGGACCACTCCTCTTCACAAAACTGTTTCAGTGTAGCAATATTCTTGGGATGCCTGGTGTGAATCACTCTCTTAAGGTCATGCCACAGCATTTCAATCGGGTTGAGGTCAGGACTCTGACTGGGCCACTCCAGAAGGCGTATTCTGTGCTGTTGCAGCCATTGTTTTGTTGAATTACTTGTATGCTTTGGGTCATTGTCCTGTTGCATCACCCATCCTCTGAGGAGCTTCAGTTGGCGGACAGATGGTCGTACGTTTTCCTGCAAAATGTCTTGATAAACTCTGGAATTCATTTTCCCATCAATGACAACAATCCGTCCAGGCCCTGAGGCAGCAAAGCAGCCCCAAACCATGATGCTCCCTCCGCCATGTTTTACAGTGGGGATGAGGTTTTGATGTTGGTGTGCTGTGCTTTTTTTTTCTCCACACATAGTGTTGTGTGTTCTTCCCAAACAACTCAATCTTGGTTTCATCTGTCCACAGTATATTTTGCCAGTAGTGCTGTGGAACATCCAGGTGCTCTTTTGCAAACTTCAAACGTGCTGCAATATTCTTTTTGAACAGCGATGGCTTCCTCCATGGTGTCCTCCCATGTACTCCATTCTTGTTTAATTTTTTCCTTATTGTAGATGTGTCAACAAAAATGTTAGCATGTGCCAGAGATTTTTGTAGGTCTTTAGCTGACACTCTGGGATTCTTCTTTACCTCATGCAGCATTCTGCGCTGTGCTCTTGCAGTCATTTTTACAGGACGACCATGCCTAGGGAGAGTAGCAACAGTGCTAAACTTTCTCCATTTGTAGACAGTCTGTCTTACCGTGGACACATGAACATCAAGGCTTTTGGAGATACTTTTGTAACCCTTTCCAGCTTCTTGCAAGTCAACAATTCTTGATCGTAGGTCTTCTGAGAGCCTTTTCTGCGAGGCATGGTTCACATCAGACAGTGCTTCTTGAAACCAGTAAACCCAAAACAGGTGCGTGTTTTTTAAGGGCAGGACAGCTGTCAGCAACACATCCAATATCATCACACTGATTGGAGTCAAGGTTGGCTCACTCCTGGCTCCAATTAGCTCTGGGGGAAGTCAATAAGCTAGGGCCTCACATACTTTTTCCTCCCTGCACTGTGAATGTTTACATGTTATGTGAAATTAAACCATGGCAACATCTAATGTTTGTGTAGTATTATGTTCAGCAGACTGTGTTCTTCTATTGTTGTGACTTAGATGACGTTCAGAGCACATTTTATGCCCAATTCATGCAAAACTCCATGTAATCCCAAGGGGTTCACATACTTTTTCTTGTAACTGTATGGTCATAAAAATATCACCACCCCATTGAAATGCATTGAAGTCTATTATGCAAACCCCCCCCCCTTCTTTTTTTTTTCTTTTCTTTCTATTGACAAAACGCCAATATCCTTATTTTTGGGCAATTAAAATCAGTGCCTCCCTAGTTTTTAGTATATTTTTTGCTGTGGATCAGAGTGAAAGTGCCCTAACTGCAGTGTGAGCTAAAGTTTTGGCTTCAATGTGTTACGGTGCCTTGAAAAAGTATTCATACCCCTTGAAATTTTCCACATTTTGTCATGTTAGAACCAAAAATGTAAATGTATTTTATTGAGATTTTATTTGATAGGCCAACACCTTGGCACATAATTGTGAAGATGAATGAAAATGATAAATGGTTTCCAAAAATTTTTACAAATCTGAAAAGTGTAGCGTGCATTTGTATTCAGCCCCCTTCACTCTGATACCCCTAACTAAAATTTAGTGGAACCAGTTGCCTTCAGAATTCACTTAATTTAGTAAATAGTCCACCTGTGAGTAGTTTATTCTCAGTATAAATACAGCTGTCCTGTGAAGCCCACAGAGGTTTGTTAGAGAACACAAGTGAACAAAAACCGCATCATGAAGGCCAATTAACACATCAGACAGATCAGGGATAAAGTTGTGGTGGAGTTTAACCACTTGCCATCCAGAGGATTTGCCCTACATCCCCCCCCCCCCTTTTTTTTTTTTTTTCTCTTCACCAGGCCATTTTTGTGATACGGTGCTGCGTTACGTTAACTGATAATTGCACAGCCATGCAACACTGCACCCAAATTAAATTTGTGTTTGGGTTTTTTCCCCCCACAACTAGAGCTTTCTTTCAGTGGTACTTTATCTCCTCTGCTGTGTGTTGTGGTTTTTTTTTTTTTTTTTGGGGGCGCTATAATAAAACCAATTTTGGGGGGAAACAATATTTGACTTTGTGGTATTAAACATGTCCAGTAAAACATTACAAAAATCTAATTTCATCATAAATTTAGGCCAGAATGTATTCCGCTACATGTCTTTGCTAAAAAAATAAAAAAAAATCCCAATATGTGTAAATGGTTTATGTCAAAGTTATAGCATCTACAAATGGCGGTATAGATACTGGAATTTTTTTTCTATATGCTAGTAATGGCGGCGTTCAGCGACTTATAAGCGGGACTGTGGTGGGCATTCTGACACTGGGGGGAACTGACTGTCACAAACATCCCCAGTGATACCAATACAGTTATCAGTGCCAATAAAAAGCAATGACACTGTACTAAGGACACTGGGCAGGAAGGGGTTAACATCTGGGGCAGTCAAAGGGTTAACTGTGTGCCGTGTGTGCGCTTTACTGTTTAAGCACATTGCTTTGTATTGCTCTGCTATGCAGCGCAATACAAAACAATGTGCAGGAGCTGACGGAGAGATCTGTATTTTTTACATGCAGGTCTCTACCCCGTTGGTGATGCACGACAATCTCCAGGTGCCGGCCGGGACCCGGTGATCAACCTGTTCACCTAAACTGAAAGGCCGGGCAAGGAGAGCTTTAATCAGAGAAACAGCCAAGAGGCCCTCGGTAACTGAGGAGCTGCAGAGATCCACAGCTCAGGTGGGAGAATCTGTTCGCAAGACAACTGCTAGTCGTGCACTTCACAAATCTGGCCTTTATAGAAGAGTGGCAAGAAGAAAGCCATTGTTGAAAGAGCCATCAGAAGTCTTGTTTGCAGTTTGCAAGAAGTCATGGGGGGGGGGGACACAGAAAACATGGAAGAAGGTGCTCTGGTCAGATGAGACCAAAACTTAACTTTTGGCCAATAAGCAGAGCAAATGCTATGTATAGTGGAATACAAACACTGCACATCACCCTGAACACACCATCCCCACCGTAAAACGTGGTGGCAACATGTGGGGATGCTTTTCTTTAGCAGGGACAAGGAAGCTAGTCAGAGTTGATGGAAAGATGGACGGAGCCAAATACAGGGCAATCTTAGAAGAAAACCTGTTAGTTTGCAAAAGACTTGAGACTGGGGCGGAGGTTCACCTTCCAGAAGGACAACGACCCTAAACATACAGCCAGAGCTACAATAGAATGGTTTAGATCAAAGCATATTCATGTGTTAGAATGGCCCAGTGAAAGTCCAGACGTAAATTTAATTGAGAATCTGTGGCAAGGCTTGAAAATTGCTGTTCAGATGCTCTCCATCCAATCTGACAGAGCTTGAGCCATTTTGCAAAGCTTGTTGGCGACATACACAAAAAGACTTGCAGCTGTAATTGCAGTGAAAGGTGGTTCTACAAAGTATTGACTCAGGAGGGCTGAAAACAAATGCACACCACGCGTTTCGCTTATTTGTAAAGAATTTTGAAAACCGTTTATCATTTTCCTTCCACTTCATAATTATGTAGCACTTTGTGTTGGTCTATCACATAAAATCCCAATAAAATACATTTACATTTTTGGTTGTAACATGACAAAATGTGGAAAATTTCAAGGGGTACGAATACTTTTTCAAGGCACTGTAGTTGGACTAGCAGATTGAGACACACTAACACTCCCCTTCCCCCAGAAAAGCAATGCTGCGGTGCCCCTGTGCCTTTTTTTTTATCCAGATTGGGGTCCTTCAAATAGAGGGGTGTGTTCTCGGCCAGATCACCAGGTGAAAACAGAGGGGAATAAATGTCTAAAAACAGAAAAATGCAGCCATGACTGATTGGTAAGCTGCAATATATTACTTGTTTTGGGTTTAATACTATAAACTTCCCTTGTTGTTACTATAGATGAGTTTGTCTCCTGAGCATGTCACCCTACAAAAAAACTCTCCTGGACCTTACTGCCAGAAAAATGTTGTAAATGTTCAGAAAATCCGGTGTTAAGCTTCTCACACAGTTGCAGCAAAAGTAACACTTATGTTTGTATGGCCTATGGCACAAGGTATTCAAGTCATCACTTTTACCGTTGTATGAATCATTCAGGTCCAGCTGCAGCCTTATAGGTTTAACCACCAAAAGTAATGGATTTCAAGGAAGTAAACATCTTGGGAACTTCAGAGTACATGTACAGATTTCAAGATCATTCAGAGTAACAGATGTAGACTAGGAATAGCTGAAATACAATGCAGAACTGAATAAGATTTTACATTTTGACCACTGATATACTTTAAATGAAGTAACGAGTGTCTTAACCTCCTGACTCCCTCCTTCTTCATTGCATTTGTGCCATAAAGAATGTACTTATCCTTTTTGGACCACGCCCCCCCCCTGTCCTTTACCGTCTGAACATCTTTCCTGCCTAAAATTGCATACCTCTTACCATGGAAACTTGCCTTACTTACATTGTGCTAATGTTTAGTATACAGACTAGACTATCCGTTGGCACATGTACTCATTATGGACAATGAACTGTCATATCCTAATCTATTTATTGCAGATTTATACAAGGACCTTAAAGGAGAAGTTCACCTTTTAGAAAAATAATTAAATGCACATTTTGTTGCAGGTAAAAAAATACATTTATTTTTGTTGACAGGAGCCTGGAAAGCATTGCACCAGCGATCAGTAGATCGCTGATGCCATGCAGGTCTCCTGCAGACCTGTCAGAATATCTGGTTGCTGTACAGGATGTACGAGCAAGCAGATATTTTGACAGGTAGCTTCAATGAACCACCACAGAGCTCCACAGCACAGTGTTAATTCACTGAAAACTACAAACCAACAGTCGCTAAGGCTGTCAGAACTTGCAGTTTTCACGGTCGTGGCTTATTAATTTGTAAATCCCATCTCCATTTGGATCCTTTAGTAATAAAGCATGCTAAAGTTGGCCATCCAATGTAAATTTTCTCTGAACAAGAGAAATATTCATTCCTGCATCCACACTAAACAGTATAGATGGAGAAATCTCCCTTGCTGTTGTATTCTGGCAGCCGACACCTATTATTATTTATTATTATTATACAGTATTTATAAAACGCCAATAGTTCGCTCAGTGCTGTACATTACAAAGGGGGACAATACATGAGACAGTACAATAACAATACAATGCGATACACGAGGGGTTCGAGGACCCTGCTCCTTGGAGCTTACAATCTAGGAGGGAGGGGATAGTGGTACAGGAGGAAATGGCTGTCGGGGATGGAGTGGTAGGAAGAATGGAGGAGGGTGGCAATTAGCTGGGGGTGGAGTAGGCTTCCCTGAAGAGGTGGGTTTTCAGGGTGCGCCTAAAGGAGAGGAGAGTAGGTGATAGTCTGATGGATTGGGGTACGGAGTTACAGAGGATGGGTGACGTCCTGGAGGCGGGCATAGGAGGAGACGAGGGAACTAGAGAGGAGGTCTTGTGAGGAGCCTATGGTTACCTATGGCTGGCAGCATACCCGAACAGTGACTGCATTGGATGGGATGCCGCTGCTTTTCAGCAGGCAATTTGTTGCCTGGCTCCTTTGTACTTACCTGCTCAACATCCTTTGACCTGAAAATCAAACAAGTCTACCCACAGCTCAAATTTCCCTCCATGTACTGTTAGCTTTATCCATAGTACATCTGCAGCTTGCCTGATGCCACATAGCCTCTCTTCAAAATTTCCCAGGGCTCCTCTAAAGATCCCTCCTTTTATATGCAGCAGAAAAGGTTAGGTTTTTGCAGTTAGTCTGGCATACAGGCTCAGCTATCCCTGAGCGTTAGAAACATTTCTGACAATGTTGAGATGTATCCTTGCTGTGTTGTCATGGTAACATTCAGGCCTCATTGAGACACCAGAGGGCTAGAACAGATCTTCAGTGCTGCACTTATACATAAATACACCCAAACCTTGTTTAGAAAAGCCAAATAAATACTCCGTCCTTTTCACACCTCCTATACTGTTTGTGTGCAACAAGCCTAAAACTAAAAAAAATAAATAAATAAATTCTCAATTGAGATTCTAGTATATGATCGTATAGTTAAATTGTGATTCTGGAGGCTTGCTTATAAAAGATTGATTATTTTGGGCAAGAAAAAAAAACTGCTGTTTTTCAATTGCTGTTTCCCCCTGAACCTGCTGAATACCACAAAGCAGTTAGTGACCGTGTCCTGTTCCCAACCCTCTGGATGTCGTCCTCTCCCAATAAAAATGCTTGGGTTAGATAAAGTAGGCTTCATGGCCAAAAGAGTCAAGAGGCAACACGATCTAGTCCATTAACAATGTACACTGGGCCAGATTGTGGTAAGTTGAGGGCCTGCTCTCAACTGACACTAAGAAGGCCTTTGACAGACTAGCATGGGACATCAGAGCAACACTCATACATTCAAAGCTTTTTTGCCTAGGATGATGGCCTGGCTTTCTTTTGTCAGAAGAACACGGCAAGGATGTTTATTGTTGCCACTAATTTTCATGTTAATTTCAGAACCATTTATTAGAACAGTAAATTAGGCCAGGGACTTAAAAAGCATAACGATGGGAGAAAATTTCCATACACTGATGACCCCCCTTCCACCCAGACCCCCCCCCCCCCCCCCCTTATTTCTCAACCTTTTATTACCCAGCTTGATGAAGTTTTGACTACTTTGGACAAGTTTACAGTCTGAAAATCATTTTTTCCACGTTGCCACCCCAAAATGGTCCCTACCCACTTCTGAAGTGCAACAGATTCATGCAGCATTCCCATTTAAGTGGGATCTGATTGGCCTGACAAACCTGTGTATCATTCAATGACTGCTTCTGTAGGAACATCCTGCCCTTGTAGAAAATCAAGGAAATTGGATGGTGAGCACTTCTATTTGGCTCAGACATGAAATTAAATACGAACAAAGCATATCCCTTTACAGTGTTTAATTGTCTCAGTCTGTAGCAAGGTCATTTCTCTCTGCTGCCTAGCTCCTCTATCTGCCTGAGTCACTTCTAACAAGTTTCCCTGGCACCAAAAGGAAAAACGTGACGGGAGGGGGATCTCTGGCACACAGCTTGTGAATGACAGCCTCCGTGTTGTTCCTGTGTGTGCTGTATGAAGAGTGTCACCTTTCCCTCCAATTTGCACACCTCAGCGAGGAGAGCTCTGAGAGCTGAGTGTAACTTCAGCTCCTCACCCCCTGGTTTTTGGGAGCTCAGATAAGCTGTATAAATTCTGTATACATAAATGTTTTGCGCTTCATTTCTATTTTAACCAGTTCCCAACCGCACTATAGCCAAAGGACAGCTACAGTGTGGTCATGTAATCCTGGGACGACGTCCATGGATGTCATTCCAGGACATGCCCCTAGTGGCACGCACCCGGCCTCGCCACTGAACACAGTGTCCAATGACAGAGCGATCACCGGGTAAATGCAGTTGCCGGTTATCGGCTGCGTGATGAATGTACTGCCAAGAATCGGCAATTTTCAGCGAAGGGATCGGCACTGATGATCAGTTCCCAGCAGTGCCACCCACCTGTGCCCTGCAGTGCGATTCAGCAGTGCTGCCCATCAGTGCCAGCTCATCACTGCTTCCCATCACTGCTGCTTGTCTGTGCCACCATCAGTGCAGCCTCATCAACGCACATGAGTGAAGGAGAAAAAATACCTGTTTGCAAAATGTTAAAATAGATACAAAAACTTTTTTTCTTCAAATTTTTTTTGCTCTTTTTTTTTTTTGTTTATAGCGCAAAAAATAAAACACCCAGTGGCGATTAAATACCTCCAAAAGAGAGCTCTATTTGTGTGCAAGAAAATATACAAATTTCATATGGGTACAGTGTTGCATGACTGCACAATTGTCATTCAAAGTGCAACAGTGCTGAAAGCTGAAAATTGGTCTGGGCAGGAAGGGGGTATAAGTGCCCTTTAGGCAAGTGGTTAAACTGAATGGATTGTTTTACGAGGTGAGATTGTTTTACATACACTTCAAGCTCAGATTAGCTGCTTTCCTCGTGCCCTGGTCCACTAACACCCTCCATGGGCAACTGAGTCTTTCCCCAGACCTACTGATAAACTCTCCCCAGCCCCCAAACTGGTTAAGCTGAAAATTCCCCCACTGTCAAAATTAAGACAAGCAATGCTAAATAGCTTGTCATTACCATAGTTGCTAAATACGCACAGATAAAGGAAACTTAATACAAGCTACTTATACTCTGCCTTGCAGCAACTAAAAAATGAGAAGTTGTTGGAAAGCATCAGACAGATGCCATAGGTGTCAGCACAGTCAAGATTTTCTGAGACACATTTGATCAGAAAGACCTCAAATCACTTCTTACTGGACAAACATTAAAGTCTCCATAAAACACATACTGGGCACGATAAACGACATTTAGCCAGGCCATCTTCCTATTCCTATTGCACAGACACTGCTCGAAAAATAAACATTCTCATCTTGCATTTGCTAAACATCGTAGAATCCCTAATCCCCTTGCAATGCGTATTATGAACCGTTCCAAATACCAGTCAATATTGGCACAAAACCTTCAGGCTTCTGCTAGAAAGCTGAACATGAAGAGGAACTTCAACTTTCGGCATGACAACGACCCAAAGCATACATCCAAATCAACAAAGGAATGGCTTCACCAGAAGGTTAAAGTTTTGGAATGGCTCAGCCAGAGCCCAGACCTGAATCTGAATGGAAACTCTGTGGGGTGATCTGAAGAGGGCTGTGCACAGGAGATGCCCTCGCAATCTGACAGATTTGGAGGGTTTTGCAAGGAAGAGTGGGCATATGTTGCCAAGTCAAGATGTGTCATGCTGATAGTCTTTTTGGGTATGAGTCTGAGTGCTGGAATGAAATCAAAAGGTGCTTCAACAAAGTATTGGTTTAAGGGTGTGCACAGTTATGCAACCATATTATTTTAGTTTGTTGTTCAACTGAGTTGTACAGATTAAAGATTGAAAGATCTGAAATGATATATCTTTGGCTCATTTTTTTACATCACAGAAACCTGACATTTTAACAGGGATATGTAGACCTTTTTATATCCACTGTAGTTATTTTGAAAAAGTCCATCCAATTCAACCAACAAACATCACAGAGGTAGCACAGTTATGGTTGTACCTGCCTTTCCTCTGGGCAGCCAGGCAGGTCACAACTGTCCTGGGCTCCCAGATCGCACTGGAGAGCCTGGGTCAGGGGGTGTGTATGTGAGGCGGGGGGAGCATGCCCCTCTGCACCCTGTAGAAGTGATTGGGCAGCTATAGAGCCGCTTGGATCACTTCTATAGGAAAGCCCATTGCCAACTGCAAATTTTTGCAGCTATGATCCTGGTAATGACCACTTCACGACCTTAGAATGTACTTTGTACTTTCTCAGGTCGAAGTGGTTAAGCAGATTTGAGGGACAGACATGGCAGATATTTCTGCATGTCAAAGTTGATAACTCTAGTAACTGAAACACTCATTTGTAACCAATATAACAGAGTAACAATATTGCTGTGGACAATGTTATTTGAGGACACATTTGATTGTAAAATGTTAAATCATATTCATGTTTCTCTTTTAGCTTCATCCCGAATTAGTGATGCCCATTTGGCCGACACAATGATTGGTAAAGCTGTGGAACACATGTTTGAAACAGAAGATGGCTCTAAAGATGAATGGCGAGGGATGGTATTAGCAAGAGCACCAATCATGAATACATGGTTTTATATAACCTATGAAAAGGACCCTGTCTTGTACATGTATCAGCTTTTAGATGATTATAAAGAAGGAGATCTTCGTATCATGCCGGACTCTAGTAAGTAATGATATTCTGGAAGGCCAGCCATGACTATTGCCTTTTGCATTTTATCTTTTTACAAGAAACTGTTTTTGGACTCTTTCACGTTTTGGGGGTCTTTCACTAGATAAGCCTTTTATAGTGGTGAGTGAGTTGGTGGGGAAAGTCTTCTGTTCTTCTGAATATATGCTTTCTGTTTGAGCAAGCTGCATAAAATCATATAGTTCATGAATCAAGACAGATTTCCCAATTGCATGAGACATCCTTCAGATCTGCATTGAAAAATTCAGGAGAATCCTGTATTCCTGTATTGCAGAGAGCAGCCATCAAGAACATTTTCTTGTACATTATGGAACATAGCATCTGTATGCATCACCATGGGTTATATGCAGCTGTCTTCGTGTGATTAGACACTGGCAAAAAAAGGTTGCTGGGCATCCCCCTATTAAACCCCTATTAAACCCCTCCCACTCCCAGCTAGCCTCATTTTTTGCTAGTGTCCTTAGCTGATGGACCTCTTCTGTACTGGGAGAAGCTTACTTTCTTCCTTAGCTAGTTTTTTTCCTCTGTCTGTCTTAAATGATGATTCTAACTAATTCTTTCAAGATTACTGCTGCAGCAAAACAATTGATACATCCTTGACAAAGCCTTGGGAGATCATACCCAAACCCTGTTGGCTTGAAGGGTAATGTTGCTGCCATAGATTTGAGACTGCTGTAGGCCAGTTTGGTGGTTGTGGCTGTGAGACTGTGCCTGGTACTAAAGTGCCTGCAGACCTTTCTTTTGTGGCATCTAGTATGCAAAACTGTACTCTCATTTGGGTTACTGCAGTTGCGAACCCTGGCTCTTTCTGAGCAAACTTTCAAATTGGCAGCAGCTTCTGAATCCCCCTCCTTCGGCACAGTACAGACGTTTCTTCACTCTTCCTGGGTTCACAGCAGCTTACAAGTGCTTGGCATAAACCGCTTTTCCTCCCTTTTCACAGCAGTAGAGATTGTGAGTACTCACCTGTCAGTGTCCGTCAATGCTTGCCCATCAGTGCCCATCAGTGGTGCCTGTCAATGGCCATCAGTGCCTCCTCATCAGTGCACATCACTGCAGCCTCAGTAGCGCACATCAGTGAAGGAGAAAAATCACTTATTTTCAAAATTTTATAACAAAAACTTTGTTTTTTCAAAATTTTTAGTTATTTGGTTTAATAAAAAACCCAGAGGTGATTAAATACTAGCAAAAGAAAGCTCTGTCTCAAAACAAATTCTAAAAATGTCATATGGGTACAGTGTTGCATGACCGTGCAATTGCCATTCAAAGTTTGACAGTGCTGAAAGCAGAAAATTGGCCTGGGCGGGAAGGGGGTATAAGTGCTGTGTAGGCAAGTGGTTAAACGAGATTACAGGCCCATTTTCAAAGCCCTGCCATGCAAGCTGTGGATGCTTCTATACCAGTCTGCTGGACCATTGCTATACCAGGTGGATATTCAGGCCTCTAACACCAGCAATTTTCTTAAAGTTCATTGAGGGACACAGGTCCCACTACTGTTTATAATTTTACTGGGAGTAGGGTGTTATACTGCGCTGGCTCACAAATGTTTGCTAGAGCCAGATCTTCCTGTGTATTTATTTTAATTAGGCCCCTCTGTTTAACGTTTCTATTGATCCTGCTATTAGATATTTCTACAATTCTGTATAACTATCCCCCCCCCCCCCCCCCCCAAAAAAAATCTCTGCTATGAACTCTGAAAGTTTTAATCACTTTTTTTTTCCTCTCTACCTTAGTCATTCCTTGATGGATTGGCTAGTGTGCTTTGATTATTCTGATGTTAGAACCATTTCTGGCACAACTTTCAGACCCATACAAAGCAGTGTGCTTACAGTGTAAAGCACACAGTTAACCCTTCGATCACCCCAGATGTTAACCTCTTCCTGCCCAGTGCCATTAGTACAGTCAGTGCTTTTTATTAGCACTGATCAATGAATTGGTGTCACAGAGGATGTTAGTGACCCCCAGTGTCAGAATGCCTGCCACAGTCCCGCTATAAGTTGCTGATCCCCGCCATTACTAGTAAAAGAAAAAAAAAATTCAGTATATATCCTGCTTATTTTGTAAACTCTTAACATTCACAAAAACCAATTAATTTACACGTATTGGGTGTTCTTCTTTTTTTTTTTTTTTTTTTTTTTTTAGCAAAGACCTGTAGCAGATTACATTTTGGCCTCAATTTATGACGAAATTGAAAGAAAAAAAAAATTACTGTGCATGTTTAATAGCAAAAAGTAAAACAAAAATTTTTTTTTCGGTTTTATTTCCAAAATTGTTTTTTTTTTTTTTTTTTTATAGTGCAAAAAATAAAAACCGCAGAGGCGATCAAATACCACTGAAAGTTGTCAGTTAAAGTAATGCAGCACTGTATCGCAAAAAAATGGCTTGGTCAGGAAGGGGGGGGTAAATCCTCTGGAGGGCATGTGGTTAGAAGAAAAAAAAAAAAGCTGTCACTGTTTACAAAAACAGTTACTTTCAATTCTTGTTGTGAATGCTGTCATTGTTAAGAATACTCTCAGCCATACTGTCAAGCCATCAGTGTCTTTTTCCAACCTGGTTGGCTGTAACCTTTTGTAAATGGTTGGTGTCATGGCTGATCACGTGCAGCACCATGGCAACTGCATATCAAAATGATGCAAAGATAGCAGCTTCATTGTAGCGCACACTTTTTAGGAAGGTTTAATTTAAACAAATCCTAATTGGCACCTAATCTTGAACACCTGATTCTAAGTTTAAATTGAGTGAAAAAGTAAGTACAACCTTACATTTACCCCAGTCTTTATTTTCTGTAGTTTAGATCAAATAAATGCACCATGTTAATTTTATGTAGCATTTTGTACAGGTATTCACCTTCATCTGCAGGCACTGTTTGAAAAACTAATGTTCTGCAGGCTCGAATATTGCAGACATTTACTTCAGAAAATTCCCATTGCATCATGGCGTTCAGATAGTGAGTCACTGATCTGATCTGCATACTTGTCAGGGTGGAGGCAGAACTTCTTGACATTTTGATCTTCATTTTTGTTTGGGGTCTGTAAATTGTCATGTGGTTTTTTGTTGTTTTTTGTTTTTTTATCAATAGACGACCTTATTATTCTTAGGCCATCAATAGTAGTTCATGTATTTACCCTTTAGAACTTTTCAAATTAAAAGAAGGCACTAGTATTTTATCTAGTTTGCAAGATCATTTAAGTTTGGAATGTTTCATGTTATCTAATTTTTTCTTTTGTAATAATTCCATAGATGATTCTCCTCCAGCTGAGAGGGAGCCTGGTGAGGTTGTGGACAGCCTGGTAGGGAAACAGGTTGAATACGCCAAAGAAGATGGATCAAAAAGGACTGGCATGGTAATTCATCAAGTTGAAGCCAAACCCTCAGTTTACTTCATTAAGTTTGATGACGATTTCCATATTTATGTCTATGACTTGGTGAAGACCTCCTAAGTGACATTCTGGACTTTTTTGCCAAGCTAATGGATCTGTCAAGTGTAAAATTTGTAGAAAAAAAAAACAATGAATCCCGCTTTCGGATTACAGAAAAGCTCAGATATTCCTGCAATCTCACACCTGCTTATTGGAGTAAGAAAAATGAGAGTGCATTTTTGGGAATAAAGTTTGTTTCATTCTTCCTTACAAAGGAATAAACCACTTTTTGCAACTGACCCGTTTGAAGTTGGAAACTTTGCTTTTGGAAAAACTCAAAGCAGTAGGTATTCGAGGGCAAAAGAAGAATGGAAGAGCTGTGTGAATGCTTATGAGTAAAAAAAAATATTTCATTTCATTAAGCACTCATTCCTTACCTACAAGGCACTGTTTGGTATATCAGACTTCCCTACTGTAGGTGTCTGTCCCTTATTTTAGCTTCCATCGTCCCCGTTGAAGGCACTATGGTTGAATTATACTTTTGTGCTAAGATCTAGCAAAACATTGCACTGTGAAGTCTTGCTGTGTGCCTCTATAACATTTCACTATCCTTTGTAAAGCATAAACACACATTTTGGATGTCCATTGGCAGTAGATTATTCTAAAGATCAGTGTCTATCATATCAACACCCATGCAGATCTCTACATGAAAGCATATGTATTAATACAAATAGACATGGCTTTTCTTGCGGTTGGTATTAAGACATGATGTTGTAGGTTGTGGGGCAATTCTGTATTATGCAAAATGATGTGCTAAAAGTATTTTTCCAGTGTTAATTCTGTCTTACATTGTGCAGACTGTGTAGTGGCAACGCTGCACATGTTATCCCTTCACCTCGGTTTTTTTGTTTTTTTTTTACCTCCCCTTTGTTCTACTGCCTATTTTTAGTATTTTTTTTTGTATGAAACACTGTCAAGGTGTAATTAATAAAATGCTAAGCAAAGCTTGTTACTTGTTTTGAAGTCCATTATGTTAAAATACTTTTCAAAATAAAATGAACAACTATGAGAAGCATTTTTTTTTTACCATGCTGTCAGTCTCTCCACATCTTACAGCACAGCTTGAATCCCCTTTTTTTTTTTTTTTTTTTTTTCTTCCCCCGCTCACAACACATGTTGAAATGCATAGCAGAACCAGTTTAATTTCAAAAGCAAGTAAAAAATAATTTTCCATTTTCCCTTGTTTCTGTGTTGTAAAGAAACCAGTTCCAGATCTGAAAAGAGTACATTATGGAGTCCAGAATGAGTGGTAACTCCACAATGATTTTGACTGTACAGGTAGGGATAGCGGGTGCTGATATACAACATTAACAGTTGTCCTAGGCGTTGTATTTTCTCTAATTATCAGTAATCTATGATTTTGATATTCTCTTATTGCATATTCTGAATTGAAAATGTTACACATTGCCAAATCACACTGATCTTTTCACATTCCCCAGTGCTGTTAGTGTATATGCATTTTTTTTGTGCATATTTATTTTGTATATAACCACCGTACTTCACCTTAAAGCTTTGGCAGCAAAGTGATGCTTTGGTTACCCTATGGCAATTTTGAAATTGTCAGCAGCCATATGCAAGGTGTAATGCAGTGCAGTCTGTTTGCTGAAGTAAAACTTGAGCTACAGTAGATTGTGGCTAATGAACCAGTTGTCCACAGTTCATTGCTTACAGGCTCATATTGGTTGGAACAGTTCATCCTGCATTACTGCATCTGAAAATGCTTGTGTAGCTGGGGATTGTGAATTTGAGCAGCTATAACACTATAGGTTTAGATACTAAAACTTGTGCCAACATATTTAGTTCAGTAAAAAGGTAAGCAGCAAAGTAAAACTTTGAATTTTAAATGTCTGCAACTTACACAATTTTGCTAACAGCCTGTCTCAGAGCCATGGTTTTGGAGTAACTGCCTGTATGTACATATTGCAGATACGTAATAGAGAACGCGTTAAGAAGTGGCATCTACCCATTTTGTCCTACAACTTGGTACTGCTTAGAGGGATCAGATATGCTTTGAGATATTTGTCTCCTTTTCCTCTCCTCTCTGATGCACTTCTGAAATTAGGTATTTGCTTCCTGGTAATGCATGAGACTGCTGAACTGTTACATCCTCGGAAACACACATTTTGTAGCTTTTTCTGTTTTTTAATTACATGTTCCTTTTGCCTTGATCGTAACAGTTATAACTATTGCTGCCATTGCAGTTTAGTTTCCTCTTGGTCCACCAAAGCTCTAATGTATTCAGTAAATGGCTTCTTGGGTACTTTTTCTGTTACACACTAAGTTCTTAAAACATATATAGCTTTCTTGTGTGTTGAACAAAGTGCATAGATTTGCAAGTGCTTCTATCCTGAAGATCTCTAAAAATTTTATTGACTCTGAAGAGTCCTGCATGTAAATCTCAAAGCAGAGCCTGGCTCCGTGAGCCCCCCTTCCCAATCGTAGTTTGTAACACTTGATAAATGTGCATGTGTGCAATTGGGGACACACAGTTTGTATAGTTAATTGGGCTACAGTGTATTTTGTGTTTTTTGTTTTTCTTTTTGCTGTCATATCGGCCTATATTTTATCATGAACTGTAGAATAACTTGATACACTGTCCTTTTTTTAATACACTTTTTTCTGTACTTTTTTTTTTTTTTTTTAATGCATTTGTTCATTTTTTTAATTCTATCTGTGTGCGGCTGATTTAAAAGGTGAGGGACTTCTAATTCATCTCTGGTGGGCTTTGTTAGGGCTCATGTTTCAGACCTGCATGCAGTGCTTGCATATACTGTTAATTTAAAATCAGTTTCTGGGTATAAGGACGTATTGTCCATAAATATCACCGGACTCAGAACTGCAAGCCGTCTTTTGTACACTACGTTCCTTTTTTTGTTTGCTTTTTTTTTTTTTTTTCTCTCCTGATGTACAGTTGTATTTTGTGTGCGTGATTACAGATTGACATGTAATATTACATAAGAATATATATAAAGAATATAATTGACAAAACCATTCTTTTTGCATGCTTAGGTAGTATGTTAACTGTATCAAAATAAAGTTGCATGTTTAAATGGTTGGCTTTCCTTTTTGTTTTGTCTTTTTGGGTTTTATATGTCCTTATTACCTTTTTTTAATTTGACGTCATCACTCCCTTTTTTTTTTTTTTTCCTTTTTTAATGGCTGAACATAGGAGTAACCCTGTAAACCAATATTTTTGAAACTGGATAGTGATTTTTTTTCTACACTATGGCATCATCTTGCATATTCCTGCCTTTTGCTGCATGAAAATGACAAACCCAAGTAAACATCCATGAACCTTTTTAGGCCTCATTCGCACCTCATGTATAGAGATGTGAGTTTTTCTGCACCTGTCTCTGCAAGAACAAAAGTAAACAATTGTTTTCTATATGCCCTGTTCACACCACAATGTTGGCATCATGTCTGTATTTTTCTGCTCTGAAATGTGCATATGTATGCAGTTTTCTGTACAGAAAAACTCACATGATCCCAATATTGTGGTGTAAACAGGGCCTTAGAGGAACTTCACTACTTTCTCCTGCCTAGTAGCATAAAATGCAATCTGGGAGGTAATAAAAAAAATAAAAAAAACCTGCCTTAATGTAATTTTTATTACTGCAAAGCCAGCAGTTGCCTGGTGGATAGAAGTGTCCATGTCCATAAATAGTGGGGTTCATCAAAAACAAAGGTGTTAAAGCAAAGATAAAGAATGACTTCCTAGTGTAACTGTTAAGTCTTAGTCCAAACTGTGTTCATAAATTGGGGGTGGACAAACGAACTAGGAATTCAGCATCTTCTAGCCTGGAGCTTGAAGTATAACAAGGAACACAAGATGCCATTGATGAAAAGTAACTTTTTAAAAGGCTAGTTTTGGCAAGCCTGCTTTTCTGGGATTTGTTAAACAGTATCTATAGGTATACTGCAAAATGTATGGTGATAAATATCTGAAGGGTGTGAACTTTTAAACCTCATATGGATTTGTGTATGAAAGCAGCTTTTAATTTGAGAATTCTTGTACTTTTAATGCCGATTTTCCACGGTAATGTGTTCAGTGGTTACAAGTTTTCTCATTTCTTTAAGACCTAGTTCACACTGGCATTGAAAGCAGGTGTTGGAGGGGCTTTTTTAAAGTTCCTCAAATACCTATCCAAATGACACTATGGGCAGCACACAGCAATGTTCACATTATCAAAGCATGAAGCATTAGTCTTGTGTCGCTTCAAAATTGAAGCCTCATGTCGAGTCAGGAGGAGTTTGAAGCCTTGCAACGCCTCCCATTTATTTTAAGTCTATGGTGCTGCTTTGCAAAAGTGCTGGCAGGCGTTTACAGGGTATTTGCGGTGCAGTTGTGGCATGTTAATACCATTACAGTTTATTACAGGCAATTGTGGTGTAGTTTTTAACGTTTACAAAATGCTTCAAAAGTGCACATAGTGCGTTTTGGCTATTTACAAGCATTAAAAAGTCTTACGCCCATACTAAATTATTATACAGGATTTATATAGCGCCAACAGTTTGCTCAGCGCTCTACAATATAAAGGGAGACAATACAGCAAAAATACAGTTCAATACAAGAGGGATAGGAGGGCCCTGATCCTGGGAGCTTACAATCTAGGAGCTATACTAAAGCTCATTAATGCCTGTCTAACCAAATGCTCCTATAGTGTTGGTATAGGTGTTAGAAATTTTAGTGTGAACAAGCCCTTAGAAACATATTTTGTAAGTAAGAATCGTTGCCCTGAGTAATGGTAGTTTGACAGTTTTTTACTGCCCTTTAGAGATCTAGTTTGTTTTGTTTTTTTTTTAGTTTAGGACCCAATTTAAGTTGCACTATATTCTAGCCATCTATGGGCTTGTTTGATCTTTTCACTAAAGTAGGCAGTGCTTGTCAACTGCACTTGAGCTATGAATTGGTATCTTGTACAGGACTAACAAGGGTTTTTATTCAAAGAGGAGGGTTTAATCATGGATTGACATGTTCTTTACGAGGTGAAGTTGGTCAATATTCTCCTGATCAGCCACTGACTTATCTGCATGTCTACATTCAACATAAGACTGGCTCAACCCGTGGCCCTCGGAACCCTCTGATGTGCAGAAAGTGCACAACCCCTGCAAGATAAAATGGAAGTCAATGCCAAGGCGTAGGTAAGCCACAATGCAGTGGCTTCTCCTCCTCTCCCTCCTGTTGCCATTGAGTAGCTGCAGGATGAAAATGTTCATTATGCTATTCAAACTGAAAAAAAAAAAAAATCCAAATTCTGAGCCATTTCATTTCATTGAGGCCTTCACTCTTCAATGGGTTGAGCACCCCTGGCTAAGGATTTTATTACCAAAAGCAGCTGATCACAAGTGAGGGGATTCATAATTGCATTTCAGTTCTCTGCAAGCCACACAAGTGGTGTGGCAGTAGATGGAATCACCTGCTGGCATCTTAAACTCCGATTCAAGTGTAGGAAATCCCTGTAGCAATTTATTTTATGGCCAATAAGGCTATACCAAAGGCATCTACTTTAGCTGGGCACCCATCAATTTAGAATTATGGAGAATCCATCACTGTTATGGAGTATTTTGGATTTGGCAATGGGTGCAACTTTTGGGCAGCACTGGGGGATTTTGGAGTGAATATTCACTGGTATCTTTCCA
Organism: Staurois parvus; assembly: GCF_062004578.1. Lineage (NCBI taxonomy): Eukaryota > Metazoa > Chordata > Amphibia > Anura > Ranidae > Staurois > Staurois parvus. Next base: position 10,758,703 of record NW_028319228.1, on the reverse strand, counting down.
AGAGAATTAAACCTGTGACTTATTATGCCAACGGTCTTCTAAAATCATCAGGTTAGGATGTCTTTACCCTTTTTCAAAGCAGAACTCCAGTAAAAAAAAAAAAATCCAGTTAAACACTGAAACAAAGCAGCTTCTGTCATAATACACACTTCAAAATAGGCCTGCAGTACCTATTTATCTTCCACTAGATTTTGGGTTGAAAGACAGTCAGCATCATTTGACCCACTTCCTCTGTGCCCAGGCTGTCATGGATCAGCCCCCAGACTGAATGGACAGTGAGGTTACATTCACACACACATATATATAGCCTATTCATTTGGATGGGCTGCTGTACGTGTGGGAAACACAGGAAAAAGGGTCTCTGCACATTCTTAAAATTGCAACTGCGTAACAACCACATGGTGCAAAAGCTTTCCCTCATTTAAAATTGACCTACACTTTTTTTTTTTTTTTTTAAGATGTGTTGAGGTGTCATTAGGTATTATTGGCACCCCTGCATGTCTGCTAAAGAAAAGCATGTTTTGCCTGCTGGTGTGGGTATGTGTGCGATATACACTTATTCCTGCACCCGCATATATGTGAACCTAGCCTGAATGAGAAGTAGCGGAGTGAGTTCATATCTGTCACTCAGAAGGCTCCCTTGTGCCACTTTTTATATTCAAGTTCTGCTGTACATGCACTTCAAGAGGCTTGTACCAGTTCAAATTCAGGTACTTAAAACTGCTTGCATTTAAATATATTGTATTAATAAATGCAAAACTGCATTAGTTTGTCTTTTTATATTTTGCCTGGAGTTCAGCTTTAATGAGTGTAAGCATGGAATGCAGCCTTCTCCTGACTCGTGCAACATATTAGGTTTGGGGCAGTGAGCTAGACCTAATCCTGGTAACAAATGGCACATGAATTAGGGGAATGGCTGCATCCCCCCATTGCATCCTTATTCAGGCTATTTTAATGAGGAATTTAGATTTGCAAGTCTGTAGAAGGTTTTAGGTTTAGTTCACACTGGTGCCATTTCCATTATGACAGGTGCAATTCTCATGAGAATTCATGTGATTTCTGGGGGAATTTGGCATAGCTGGAGATTAAATCTGCACTTAACTCAGGCTTTTTTTTTTTTTTTTAAACCAGATCAGAATCGCACCACATAGATGTAAACAGCTTTCATCGCAAACAATGTTTTTTCAGATGATATGTGAATCTATGCCGATTTGGATCAAATCTGTATAGAATTTGCATCTGTGTGAACCGGGACTTAATGACTTTTTGCTTGGCTTGTAATCATTTACCTTGCTTTGACAAAGTGCTGCTTTTAGGCCAAACTCTGGGTCCACAGTGCTGTATGTTGTGCACTAAACAAAAGCTAGGGATACAAATCTTTTTGAAGTTGTTAAACAGACTAGACTCTGAGTTCTGTAGAGGGTGCAGTGTCTTATTGTATTGGGGACAAAAGTAATGGCTGTTTCATGCTCCTGCAGGAGGAAAGTTATTGTAAATGCAGTGGTTTAATGGTCCCATATCACATTTTATGTAAAGACAGCCTAATTAGTGGGCTGGTACCACACCAAAATGTCCTGAAAAGTCAGACTTGCCACAAAAGATGTAATGCAACATGTTGCAACGCACGGTTTCAGAATGGATGGCATAGCAGTGCATGTAACTTGTTGTGGTACCGTGCATTAATGCAAAGTTAGTGTAAGTGGGCTCTTTGGCTGCATGTATCGGGCTAATCTCACAGGTATATTTGCTTTAGTTTCTAATAGTTCTGAAGATTGATTCATCAGTTTTTCATGACCTAGTTTCTCTTTTGCATGACAATAGCAGTTTTCTCTTAACTACTAAAGTATCCTAGTAGGAAAAAGCTAGTTTGAGGGCAATGTCTGTGGCCCACCTATCAAACAGGGTTCCCTTGCAAATTTACAGGCAACTTAACATCCTCAAAACGTGTAACAGAAGGACAATGTGTTAATATCTACTGAATATATTCTGTATGAAAAAACTACTTACTGCAGTGCATCTTGCCAAAGTACGTTTTGAGCCGCTTTCCTTCAGCACTTTTTTTTTGTTGTTTTTTTGCACACTCATTGCCTATACAGAATTCTACCACACAAGCAAATATGTAAAAATATTTAATTCCTGATTCATTGGATTCATTTTTATTTTGTGTTCCGGTTCCTTGCAACAACATGCTGGCTTGGCAAAACTAGGTGTTAAGCACCAGGATGTTTTATCCTTCAAACCTATAGTATGACATAAAATTCTTTGTGGAATAATTTCAATTTGTGCACAATAGCTAGGAAAGAAAAATTACGGCGTACTGTCTTTGCCGCAACACTGTGTGCAGCTTTAAAAAATGTTTTTAAAAAAATAAAAAAAGTTGTGTTCAATCCTTAGAAATGTATTTTTCCCCTTCGTAGCAGGGGCAAAATTCATTTCTTTTGACAGAAAAATGTGGTATGAATGATTTGTGGCTCTTTTTTTAAATGTAACCTTTTATGTGCATTTTTCTTTAGTGCAGTTTGGGTGGAACTGTGTGTATGTGTATCAAATGTGTTGTGTATGCTGATAACACCTAAAAAGCTATGCCTTCATCAAGATTTCTTTTTCTGTTTTACATTGTAAACTGTTACTGGCATTTAGAAGTATACCCCCCATATGTTAATTATGTAAGTATTATTTTTTAATACAATTCTGGTGTAACTCTCCTGAAAATGTGTAAAATAAATTCTTTTATGTGCAATCTTGTTTGTAGACATTTTGCTTTTATCTCAATTTCTAAGGTATGCATGCTTTGTGTATTGTGACTGAGTAAATAAACTCAATCATCACATTTTCTATGTACGTTCTAATACAAAAGTTACAAAGAATGGTTCTAATAAGGCACATAACACTTCTCCGAAAAAAATTTATTTGCAGAGGACATGGTTTGTAACATCCTAAAATGCCCACCTGTCAGTGATTTTAACCACTTTAGATCCGGAAAGGTTTTACCCCCTTCATAACCAGAGCATTTTTATGCTAGTCTAGCACTGTGCTACTTTAACTGCACAATTTTATCTCATTTGTTTTTAATACAGGTTTCTTTTGGTTGTATTTGACCACCACTAGATTTTATTATATAAACAAAATAAGATTGAACATTTTTGTAAAAAAAAAAACAAAAAAACTTTACTTTCTGCTATAAAACATATCCAATAAAAAAAAAAAAAAATCTGGTTTCTTCATAGATTTAGGTCAAAATGTATTCTGCTACATATCTTTTGGTTAAAAAAAAAAATAATCTCTTAAGTGTATATTCATTGGTGTGCGTCAAAGTTTTTTATAGCTTCTACAAATGATGGTGTGTGTGTATATATACTGGAATTTTTATTTATTTTGTACTAGTAATGGTGGAGATCAGCAACTTATAGTGGGAGTGTTGTAGTGTAGCGTGCAATCTGACAGTAATTGACACTGGGTAGGAACTGACTAAATGCGACTGACATCTCCAAGTTCTATTGATTTTTTTTTATTTTTTTAAGTGATCACATATGCTCTAGGCTCCTTCTGCAGCTGAGAACAGTCAGCTGGGGGAAGAGAAACCGCAGTACACTGAACTTCCCAGTGAATGGCTGTGCAGGGGGCGTGCGATCAGATGTCTGATCATTAGATGAGCAGAGCTGGCTGAACTCCCAGCAGAACTAGAGAACTGACAGTGCTGTGCTCTCCTGCCTAGTGTGGTCAGATTTTGATAGGAAAGCAGAGGGATTGGCAGGAACACCAGACATACTGCACAATAAATACAAGGAAGTAATAGGAAGCTAACAGGATATTTTTTTTCATACATGGTACAGCAGACCTATTGGGACAATTGCCAAAATGTGGCCTGACAATTTCATGGTATGTTTGAAAAAAAAGTTTACTTTTATGTGTCTTGTGAGCATCAAATGTGTTCCTTAATACATGCAAATATATAAAAAAAAAATTGCACATGAGGTTTTAGATGAGCCTATCCTTCCCAAAGGACAATAGCTGGGTGCTAGGGGAATCCTGGTATAAACATAGACACGCAGTGTTCTGCTCACATTATAGCTGTTTACTGATGCTGGAAATACTGAACTATTCAATGATGTGAACATAGTGTATATTGGAGGCTTGGGTTTCACTGTACGTTTATTATAAAAGTTTACATTTCAGATATTATTTTAGAAAGTTTTCAAATGTCCTGAAACTATTAGCACAAAGTTCACTGCCACCACCCATTAAGTGCTGCATCAACAAAGCTCACAGGTGCTTGATCTGCAGTTGCACATCGGAAAGCAAGAGTCCACAAAGATGATTTTCACAACTGATGCCACTCTAAAAATCCTGCTTTTATTCAGAAAACCAGTGTACAGTATGCAAATACATCTTTGTGGACTGTTGCTTTCAGTCGTGAAACTATAATCAATTTGAATTTACTGATTTTGAGAAGAAATATTTAAAAATATGTAAGTCACACAACCTTTTTATTTAACACATAGCTGAAAATGATGGATTAAGCTTTCCGATTATACCGCTGACGTAAACCTTTCTCAGTGATCACATTCCTTTGAACTGCTCCATGATGGAAATCAACTGCTGATTGCGTTTTTCAATCATTTGCTGCTCTTCTTTTAACTTTCTCTGTTGTAGAAGAATTTCCTCCTGAGTAGTAATTAGAAGATGTTTGAGTTACAACACGCAGCTGATTCTTTCAAATTTTCAGTACAGTGTTTATTTTAAAGTTTTGTTCTAATTTGTTTGGTAGGACTGTTACAGAACAGAGTTCTGTCAAAGATGTGCTAACATCTAGTTAAATCGTACTAAAATATACTTGTCTAAACCCAAATACGAAATAGAAACGGCTAAGCTTCAGTATTACAAGGCCAGGGTCAGGTCATTGGGTTTTTATTCTCTTCATGTTAAAATCCGTACAAGGGACATGACTTGCTTTCAATATGATGTGTCCTGGTTAAGAGGAAGATTTCTGCTAAACCAGGACACAGCAGCAAGATGGACACATCACATTGAAGGTGCATCATATCCCTTTATGATTTTTTTTTTTTTGTAAGCTTGGGCTTTAACTTGCCAACCTTGCCATAGTCAAATGATGGCTACAATGTGGTTGGCTGGTTCTGGGAGGACTTCTATTGATGTCCTACCAGAACCCCGCCACCATGCGTGCCCCTAGGGCTCACATCTGAAGCGCTCTGTGTTCGTTGTGTCCTCATCTTATGTGGTAAAGGGCTGCTGTGATTGTCTTTTTACACCTCTGTGATCAGCAGTCAATCACAGCTCTGATCACTGTGTAAATCAACTTGCTAGTCATCGGCAGTCTTCTCATGCTGTGATAGTGAGAAGAGAGCCGGTAACTAGCAATTCTCATGGGGACATCGACACTTATAATCATGGTAATGATTGTCAGTGCAGCCTCATCAGTGAAGGAGGAAAATTACTTATTTGCTAAATTTTATAACTTTTTTTTTTTTCTTTTCAAAATTTTCGGTCATTTATCGTTTAATCACCACTGGGTTTTGTTTTGTTGGTTTTTTTTGCAAGATTCCACCAAAAGAAAGCTCTGTGACTCAAACAAAAATGGTAAAAATTTAATATGGCTGGTGTTGCATGACTGCACAATTGTCATTCATACTGTGTAGAGAGATTAGCAATACTCTTTGTATGTGAATAGAAAGAAGGCTCCTCCTGGATATCTGGCGACGGATCCTTGGATTCAAATACTGCTTGGTGGAACTCTCTTGCAAGAAGCATCTTGAGGATGTCCTTCAAGGGGGAATGCCTTTCTAGTGACGCATTGGACATGTATATCGAGGAAGTCTCTAGTGGTAAGAGTACTCTCCTGCCCTGGAAAAAAGAGTTCGCACTCCTGCAGGTAGTCCTTCAGCTGTGGAGTTTAGAAAGGATTTCCTGTTGTCCCTCTCAAGCTTTGAACTCCAAGCTTAAAATTGTGATATACGCTTCCTCCAGAAAATGTTCACCTCAAAACCTGGCATGTTGGGGAACAAGCCCATCTCCCAATGAAATGGCACTCCACTTGCCAGAGTGGGGGCATGTCTGTTAAGCTTCTCAGCCATCTGGTTCTGAGAATTCTCAAGACTTTTGCATCAACACAGAGCTTCATGCTCTCAAATTTGCGATCTTCACAGCAAAAATGGGTAGTTTTAAATACTGCTATTAGCAGCTTCTCTCATAGGGTGTTATTGCCCCCCGATCTGGATGGGGAACCATTTCAGGGTTTCTACTTGAACTTCTGCATTCTTCTTGAGCCACTCTCCCCATACTGGAATTGCAGGCTCTGACATTGCTCCTGTGGGTCCAAATGTTGGTCCTTGCCTTCCATCTGTCTGGGCCTGGCCTGTGTGGACATCAGCAATTCTTACTTGGACATCACCATATTTTTTTTCACTTCAGTAATGCTAGCTGTAATTTGCTGTGGGTATACAGCTTTACCAATGTGTTGCCTTTTTCTTTTGCCCATTCATGAAACACATGGTCTTTACCAAGGTCCTTGCCCAAGTCCTAATACTTCTCTGTTCTTGTGGCATACCTGGATGATCTCCTAATAAAGGTCCAGTCCACCCAGACCTTGTCAGCCAATGTACAACCGTGCAGAGATTCAGATGGGTTCTCAATTTTCAGAAGTCATCGCTGGACCCGACCTATTGCTTCAAGTACCTAGACATGACTTTGAATATGACCCTGTCCAGGATCCTCCTGCCCTGGGACAAACTCCTTTCTCTGCTCACATGCTCACACCCTTTGGACCCACGAAACTTGTTTTTAAATAAGGGTTCTGGGTTTGATGGTGGACTTGTACATCCAGTTTCACTGTAGCCCATTGATACTCAGCAATCTGACTGTGAGGACAAACAGCCATCAGTTTCTAGCCCTCCCCATTTGGCTAACCTGCAAGACTAGTTTCTCCCCGACGTGGTGGATTTCTAATATGTGCTGGAATCGGGAAGTCCCTTTCCCCCAAAGATGTGGAAAGTTTACGCGATGGATGTCCGGTTGAGAAGAAGTCTTGAATGCCTGTTTCAGAGTAGGGGATTTGGTTGTCAGAAGACGCATGACTTGCTGTGAGCATTCTGGACCTTGGGGCCAACCAGTTGTTCCTGTTAAGGTTTGTCCTCTTGACTGCAGGTTCACCCGACCACATTACAGTTGGACAATGCCATGGAAGTTGCCTACATCAACAATCAGAAGCTCCAGAAATTGCTCTGCTCAAAGAGAAGTAACCCTCATGCAGACCTTGGCAAGCCTTCACCCGCTACAAATCTGCCTTCCACACCTACACCTCCCTCCATGCAGCCAAACAAGCCTACTTCCTGACCCTCATCAAGGCCCTCTCCTCCAATCCTCGCCGACTCTTCCCCACCTTTAACTCTCTACTCTCTCCACCCCCACCTCCACCCAGCACCTCACTCATCGCCCTTGCGATTGGCAATCACTTCAAAAACAAGATTGACACAATTCGCAACTCACACTCCCTCTCAACCAGTCCGCTCTCACACAGCTACCCCCTCTCCCTCGACATAACCCGCAGGGACTTCGTCACTGCTCAAACTCCCTCCAACCCCGTTCCCCCTCACTCAGCTACCCCCTCATCACCCCTCTCCCACGGCCCCACCACTGCTCTGACCTCCACCCCATCCTACATTCCTCATACTGAAGCCCCCTCAATACTCCACACCTTTGACCTTACTACCATCAAGGAAGTCTCCAAGGTCCTCGATGATGCCCGCCTCACCACCTGCCCCCTCGACCCTATTCCCTCACAACTCCTCCAACCGCCTTCCCCTCCATCCTATGCTCCCTCACCCACATCTTTAATCTCTCCCTTTCCGGCACTTTCCCCTCCCCTCTGAAGCATGCACACATCACCCCCATACTTAAAAAGCCCTCCCTGGACCCAAACAACCTCAGACCCATCTCCCTGCTCCCATTCACATCCAAACTCCTCAAGCGCCTAGTCCACACCCCCCTAAGCTCTCACCTCAATGACAACAAACTCCTTGATCCCCTCTTCCTCAAAAAAACTACACTCCCTCAGCCTCAGAGATTCTGCTCTCTCCTGGCTCTCATCCTACCTGTCACAACGCTCTTTCAGCGTTACCTATAATGATACCACCTCCCCCTCACTCCCCCTCTCTGTTGGGGTCCCTCAAGGCTCCGTCCTCGGGCCCCTTCTCTTCTCCATCTACAACTCCTCCCTTGGCCAACTCATACACTCTCACGGCTTCAACTACCACCTATATGCTGACGACACACAAATCTATCTCTCAACCCCCCACCTCACCCCCTCAGTCTCCGCCCGAATCACACACCTACTGAGTGACATATCAGACTGGATGTTGCTCCACTTCCTTAAACTGAACCTCTCCAAAACAGAGTTTCTCGTCTTCCCCCCAGCCCGGACCCCACCCTCCATTGACTTCTCCATCATGTCCAACAATGCCACAATCAAACCCGCCCCGCAGGCCAGAGTACTTGGTGTCATTCTGGACTCCAACCTATCCTTCCAGCCCCAAGTCCAATCTTTAACAAACTCTTTGAAATGGACTTCTACCGTTGCACCTGGAAGGCCTACTTTGCATGGTGTTAAGTTCAGAAATTTCATCCTACTCCTGACCTTCATCTGGTCTGGATCAGCATCTGGGCTTGAGTACCATCAAGTGGGAAAATTCGGTCCTGGCTGTTCTGTTTCAGAGACCATTGGCCTCTCATTCCTTAGTTAAAGGATAAGTTTACTTTTCGCAACATGTTACATCCATATTCAGGGTGTAATGTTACGATCAAACCGGCCCCTGCCCCCCCCCGATCCCCACTTTGACAGCTAGCGGGGGATCTTTCTCCTTGCTAGCTGTCAAATTTTTAAAAAGTGGACGTGTGGGGCTCCGCCCACATGGCCGCATCACTCATTCACAGTAATCTATAAATGAGAGACTACAAATCTCGACAGCCTTAATGGCGGTCAGCTTGTAGTCCTCAATGAGCTACCACAGCGCTGTGAAGCGGCATGGTAGTTAATTTTTCCTGTCAGAGTATATGTTTGCGTGTGCATCTCATGCAAACAAACCGATATACTGAGAGGTCTGCTGATTACTGGTGAAATAGTTTACAGGCTCCTGCAAACAAAAACAATTAAATACAAATTTTGTTTTTACCTGCAAAAAAAATTAGCATTTATTTTTTTTCTAAAATGTGAACTTATCCTTTTAAGGCCTTTGTACAGGGTGTTGTGCATATTGCTCCTTCTGTATTTTCCCCTGTGACATCATAGGATCTTACCTTGGTTCTTTCAGCCATTCAGGGGTCACCTTTGGAACCCACCAGGAATATTCCCTTTTTTTGACCTCACTCGCAGTGTGGCCTTTCTCTGTGCAATGACTTCTGTGAGGTAGACCTTTAAGTTTATCCTTTCCTAGTGTTACACAGGGACAAGGTTATTCTCAGGACACCTTTCTCCACAAGATGAGTTTCTTCTTCCATATGCCCAGTTCCAAGGAGATTTCCTGCTACAGTGTGACAGTTTAGCTCTTGGCTTTGGCCTGCTTTTGGCATTTGGTTTCCATCTTTGTCATCTACTGAAGGCTCCCTGCCTTTTGCTGCACCATTGCTAGGTGGATTAGATAAGTCACCATTCAAGCCTATAGTCTAAATGCTAGGATTCCACCCTTCCTGGTTAGGCTCACTGATACTTGATGGGAATGAAAGTGTGAGGTGTTTTATTGGGGATGTCCCTGCAGATTTTTTTTTTTTTGTCAGTGTGCAATCACCGGTGTCCTGTACTGTACTTGAAAGTATCCATGTATCCCATATTTCTTTGTGGGGAGGGGTAAATATCTGGGGCCTTTCTTTTTATAAAGCGATCTTCAAGGTTCCGCTATGGCCCTCCCACAAGACACCACATGTCTTTCAAGGTAGGGAGGATTTGCCAAACCACCTGTGAACCAAGCTTTGCTTGGTTCCCTCATCTCTGTTCTGTAGATGGATGTCTTTGTTTTTAGTTTTCAGGTTAAGGACATATTTAGCAAGTACAGAAAATGTTGATCTTGCCAGAAATGCACTGTGCTTGTCACATCCTGTGAGTTTAAAAGAAAGCCCAAACAACCTTTTTGTTATTGTGTAAAGTACTAGTTTCATCAATTCACCATGTAATGGAGATGAACAAAGGCAGACATGCTTGACATCCAGCCTCTTTGATAACCATGCCTCCCTCCATAGACAGGAAAAAAAAAAAAGCTTAGACATGGCTTAAGTGTGTTATTCACAGGATTACTAAGTGAAAGAGAAAAAAAACTGCCTGAAAAAAAGAATATAGCTGTTTTTGGTTTTAGATACATTGATTTAGTTCAGTTATTACTGTCATTCTATGCATAAGTTGTTAAATATATAATGGTGTCAGTTTGAGCATTGATAAATTTACCTTTCCTTTTGAAGGAGTTTAAACAACCAGTCTTGCTTCAGCCAGTCATTGCCAATACCATAAAAAATGACATACTTTAGAACAGGGATCTCCAAACTTTGTAAACAAAGGGCCAGTTTACTGTCCTTCAGACTTTGGGGGGCCGGACTGTGGCCTTTGGGGTAAAAGTTGTCCTGGTGTCAGTGGGAGTAAGCATTGCCCCATCTTTGATATTAGGGGGCGGAATAGTGCCCCATTTATGGTGCCAGTGCTAGGAATTATGCCACATTGTCAGTGGGAGGAAAAGTGCCCAAGGGCCAGATAAAGGCAAGCAAAGGGCCACGGGTTGGAGACCACTGCTCTAGAACTATAGATATGTTGAATTTTGAACAAATTAAAGTCTATAATATACAAGCATATGTGGCTAAATATTGCTATGATATAAAGTAGTTATGGAATTTAAATCTACAGTAAGAAGTTGTCACCTTACTATAATAGTCGATTGACACCTGGAAATTTTAGAGCTGTTGTCTGGGATGTCTATTTCTCTGTTGCCATGGCAACTGTATTTTCTTCTAGTACACTGATTCTTTTTCTGTATAGCATTGCCTTCTTAAAACATAAAATCATGTCCCTCAAATGTCCAAAAATTGAGGTAAAACAAGAGTGGGACGAGTCATGCATTTTTTTTTTTACTGCATGCATGTAAGACAGTAATGTATAATATGATTCAGTGTCAGTATGTTGAAATATTGGTTCCTTTTGGCTTACCTTGCCATAGTCTGAAACTTCTCCCCTACACTCTGGCTTGTGAATGGTGAACCTGTAACTATGCTGGGGTGAAGAAGCTGCTGGTGCTGGTTTTACAGCCTGTAGGGAGTCAGCAGGAAAAACGGCCTCTCTCTTACATTCATTGATGGACACAGAGTCTTCATCTTCTTATCCATAACAAAGTAGGATTTTACAGCCCCACCTACAGGAGTAGGATATGAGGCAGAGGAAAAAAAAATGACCTTTTTTTGGCAGTCCTCTCTGAGTGTGAAAACCTCTCTCTCCTATAAGACTGAAAAAATGATGTAGCGCTATTCAAATAGTGTAGAAATAATAAAATCACATGCCATAAACACATATAAATAAATGTGATAAATATAAAGTGACAAAGAGTGAAAAATCATAAATGTAACCTGATCCACATGGGATCCAAAAAATGACAATGAAAATACTATAAGTGTCTAAACGTGACCTGATCCTCTGGGGATCCTTTGTGAAAAAAGTGAATTATAATCCATGAAGTGATGGTAATAACTGAAGTGTGCATACCAATATTCTCACCAAATATGGTATATAAGTGAATTGATCCTAAATTGGATTTATGGTGATGGTGGACACTCAAACCAAAAAGATAGAATAGTCCAAATAGGACTAATATGTGAATACTGTCCAAAAAAAGGACTCCAAATCAAGGAAAATGCACTTAAATATAGAAAAACACTTATATCAAATGTACACACTTAATGTCAAAAAAGAGAATACCCCCGAGAAACAAATATCAACCCAAACACATAACGTGTGTTGAATAAATAAATAGAATAAATGCCATGTGACAATAAAAAATAAACACAGAAGTGGAATGACCGTGTCACACTAAATACGAATGAACATGTAAAACAAACGCATGACTCTAAAAAACTATATATATATGCGAAGAAAGTCCAAATTGGTGCTTAAACATCACGCAGTCCAATGAATAAACACTTGTGCACGTGGATATTGGATGTGCGTACCACAGAAGGATATCCACAAATAGCTGAAATACCTGCTCACCTCCTTGCTTCGACCCACAAGAGTCAAAACACCTTTAGGATCACCAAACTGGATCCTCCATGTACATGATTCCTCTGTCACTGCGCACCTCTCCCTGCAGCGATCTCCCCCTCAGGAATATACGTAATGGTGGCGAAATCATCTCCAGGTATACAGGTGTGGTCTAAGTCAATATCTTACATCAGGCTTCGAGTTCTCACTGCTCTCTTCTCTGTAGCACCTTTATCCTCCTAGGAATAACAGCTTCAAGCGGAGTTCCACCTCTGTGCAGTACGCTGAAATGTTGATTACAAATGAAGTATTATTCTGTAACGGCGGTTTATCGATCTGGCCCCTTACTTTGTGCTCTGTTGGGAACTTCGCTGGGATATATTTATATTTATAGGAATGTTTATGCATACAGCGTTGATTGCCCTGTTACAGAATAATACTTCATTTGTATTCAACATTACGTATATTCCTGAGGGGGAGATCGCTGCAGGGAGAGGTGCGCAGTGACAGAGGAATCATGTACATGGAGGATCCAGTTTGGTGATCCTAAAGGTGTTTTGACTCTTGTGGGTCGAAGCAAGGAGGTGAGCGGGTATTTCACCTATTTGTGGATATCCTTCTGTGGTACGCACATCCAATATCCACGTGCACGAGTGTTTATTCATTGCACTGTGTGGTGTTTAAGCACCAATTTGGACTTTCTTCACATATATATATCGTTTTTTAGTGTCATGCGTTTATTTTGCATGTTCATTCGTAACACTTCCGTGTTTATTTTTTATTGTCACGTGGCATTTATTTTTTCAACACAATTTATGTGTTTGGGTTGATATTTGTTTTGTGGGGGTATTCTCTTTTTGATATTAAGTAAGTGTGCACATTTGATATAAGAAGTGTTTTCCTGTATGTATGTGCTTTTACCTTGGTTTGGAGTCCTTTTTTTGGGACAGTATTCACATATTAGTCCTATTTGGACTATTCTAACTTTTTGGTTTGAGTGTCCACCATCACCATAGATCCAATTTAGGATCAATTCACTTACTATATGCCATACTTGGTGAGAGTATTGGTATGCACACTTTAGTTATGACCATCACTTTGGTGGATTATAATTCACTTTTTTCACAAAGGATCCCCAGAGGATCAGGTCACGTTTAGACACTTATAGTATTTTCATTGTCATTTTTTGGATCCCACGTGGATCAGGTCATGTTTATGATTTTTCACTCTTCATCACTTTATATTTATCACATTTATTTATATGTGTTTATGGCATGTGATTTATATACTATTTGAGTAGCGCTACATAATTTTTTCAGTCTTGTTTATTTGATCATTAGGTATATGATTAGATGTTAGCAGCTTCTCTTTGCTATTTGTCTTATCACTTTTTTAGTTAGGAGCGCAGGAGGTTTACACCAATACCCTCTCTGCTATAGCCCTTCAGCTGGGCGTTCTGACATCAGGCATTTGTTTCTCAAGTTTGCAAAGCAGCGACCTGGTCATCTGTGCACACATTTACAAAGTTCTATACAGTTGATGTGTTGGCATCTTCCAATGCTAGTTTTCACCACAAATGTTGCAGACGGCTGTTTAGGGATCCTGGGCACCCCTTTTGGGGTCTTTCAGAGTGGTGGCATGTTGCACTGGGGTTTTTAATTCTCCATTGATCGGTTTGCCCACCCCTCATTATGGAATTGCTTGGTGACATCCCTACTTTGTTATGGACAAGAAGATGAAGCTGTGTCCCTCATTGAACGTAAGGGAAAATGGGATTTGTTTTGTACTACCTTTCTCTGAGTTCATTGACTGACACAACACCCACCCCTCTAGGGAAATATCTCCTTTGACACTGCTTGTGAATGACTGGAGACCTACAGTATAGCAGAGAGGGAATTGTATACCCTGTGAGAACTGACCATAGCAAGTGCAAAGTCCTTTTTTCTACTTTGTGTCCCACTTTCTGAATAAGAAGAAGATGCTGTTCCCGTTAGTGAACTCAGGGAAAGGGATTTTATGGTGAGTACAAAATAAACTCCTGTTTTTCTGAAACCCTAGACCTAAATGAGCATTTGACCCTTGCAGTGCAGTTGCAGCACCATTGCAAGGGAGGATTTTTGTTTTCCCTGGACCTCAGATTTACCGCTTTCACTGCCAGGCCCTGTGCTGTTTTTAAACTCAGGAGTCCAATTTTCCATGTTTTAATTATTTTCCCCAAAGCTTTGAGTTTACAAAAGACTCACCTACTCTGCCACAAACCATACATGTTCTGAAAGCTAAGGACCGGTAGAATGAAAAGAAGGTGCTACTGATTTTTTTTATTTGAGGCAATAGTTGGACAAATGTTTATCAAAATATTTTCGCTAAAAATACTCTAAAATCATTATTAGCGGAAACAAACACAGCAGAACTTACAAAATTACTGCTAAATTCCTACTAAATCTAAAAGCTAAAACTGTCATTCAAAAAAATCTTTTTGTACAAGTTTAAATTTTTTTTTTTTTTTTTTTTACACTTTGTTTTGTGTACCTTTTAAATTTCACAATCTACTGGTTGGCGTTCACCTATGCATTTTGTTAACGCCCAATCACAGTGCCATGTGTGCACTGCATTGGTGTGCATAGACATATATTTTATTGCAACCCAGTGTATTACAGCAGTGCAGCAAAGCAGAAATTTGTTTTGTTTAAGGCTTCATTCGCATGGCCACAAAGGACTGTACATCAGGAAGGAGCATATTTCTGTGCCCAGAAGTGTTTACGTACAGCCGTGGGCAGAAGCCTGTACAAATCAACAACAGGCTGACAGACATGTTAGCTGTACGCATGTAACCACACATCCCAGCAGTTACATTCATATTGGGACTTATGAACAGCCCAATGTGCATCCAGGATGTGAGATTACATGTGTTTGGCCACAGTATCTGTCAGCCTGTTGCTGATTCATACAGGCTGCTTCCTGCAGCTGCAATCAAACACCTGTGATTGTTGTGATATGAAATGCACTCTTTGTGTGAATAGGAGGGTCTTGGGGCTCATTCACACTGGCGCTGTGGCCTGTACAAGCGTGAGTGAAGACAGCCTATATTACTCTATAGGGATGCAACTGCTACAAACACAGCTGCAGGTCTTAATTTCATAGGTGTGTGGGTGCATGGTCCCAAATGCAGACAGTGTGCATTTGGGGGTCACTCATCCACACCTGTCAAATTAGCACCTGCAGCTGTGTCTCCATAGGATAACACAGGCTTCATGCAGCTCCAGACAGTTTCAACTATGTAAATAAATAGTTGATCACACTGTATGGGTCAGATCACCCATATGAATGAGCCTTTAGGCCTCATTCACACGGACTCACCATAGTGTACACCTGTGCAAGGGCTTTGTTCTGTGCATCCTTGTGCAGGCAGTTCCATCCTTGTCAATTGGGATGCAGTGGCTACACAGACAACAGCCGCTGCTCCCAATCATACAGCCATGTGGGTTCACAGCCCCAAATGCAGACAGTGTGTTCAGGGTTGTGCACCAACATGGTTGTCAATTTGGGAGCAGCAGTTGTGTCTGTGCAGCTGCTGTGGCCCATTTAACATTACTGACTGCCTGCACAAGGATGCATGGAGGACCTGTGCATCCCCATACAGGCAAACACAGTCCTTCCATGGGTGTATGCTGTAGTGTGCATGTGTGAACGATGCCTTCATACTGTTTAATTTTTTTTTTTTTTTTTTGTACTCCTGTTGCAGTGAATAGCTTTGGTGAAACATCAAAGGTCAAAACATAACCCTGATGTCTCACTCCTAAGACAAAGAAAGGGTTTGAGGTGATATCTCCATTCCCCTCCTTTGCACTGCAAATGTATGAACAGGAAATGCTCTGTACAGAGGCTTCCTGTTCATTTACAAAGAGAAAGCATAGTAAACAATGTTTACTATGCTTCAACTATGAGTAAACACAGTGAGTGATCAGTACCACTCAGTGTCCATTCAGAAAAGGAAGGGGGCCTGTAAATGTAATTACCAAACCCCTTTTCCCTCTCCATCCATAAATATATACCCCTTTCATCCTGTCAGCAGCTGACAGCCAGCAGGAGAGAGATAAGGAAAAGCTGATAGTGCTGCATGGAGAAAGAGGGGCACATGGGAGATTGTAAGTGTATATGTGGTGCGCTAACTCCTCACAGCGCATACAAAACCATAAACAAATAATGAATATTAGCCCTCAATAAAAAAAATATATACAATGGATATAAAAGATCTACACACCCCTGTTAAAATGTCAGGTTTCTGTGATGTAAAAAAAATGAGACAAAGATAAATCATTTCAGAACTTTTTCCACCTTTAATGTAACCTATAAACTATACAACTCAGTTGAACAACTAACAAATCTTTTATGTGGAGGGAAGCAAACCTAAAAAACTAAAATAATATGGTTGCATAAGTGTGCACACCCTTAAACTAATACTTGGTTGAAGCATCTTTTGATTTGATTCCAGCACTCAGTGTTTTTGGGTATGTGTCTATTAGCATGGCACATCTTGACTTGGCAATATTTGCCCACTCTTCCTTGCAAAAACACTCCAAATCTGTCAGATTGCGAGGGAATCTCCTGTGCACAGCCCTGTTCAGATCACCCCACAGATTTTTGATTAGATTCAGGTCTGGACTCTGGCTGGGCCATTCCAAAACGTTAATCTTCTTCTGGTAAAGGCATTCCTTTGTTGATTTGGATGTATGCTTTGGGTCGTTGTCATATTGAAAGATGAAGTTCTTCTCATGTTCAGCTTTCTAGCAGAAGCTTGAAGGTTTTGTGCCAATATTGACTGGTATTTGGAACTGTTCATAATTCCCTCTACTTTGACCATGGCCCCAGTTCCAGATGAAGAAAAGCAGCCCCAAAGCATAATGCTGCCACCACTATGCTTCACTGCGGGTATGGTGTTCTTTTGGTGATGTTGTTTTTGTACCTAACATATCTTTTGGAATTATGGCCAAAAAGTTCAACCTTGGTTTTATCAGACCATAACACATTTTCCCACATGCTTTTGGGAGACTTCAGATGGGTTTTTGCAGAATTTAGCCATGCTTGGATGTTTTTCTTCATAAGAAAAGGCTTCCATCTTGCCACTCTACCCCATAGCCCAGACATATGAAGAGAACGGGAGATTGTTGTCACATGTACCACACAGCCAGTACTTGCCAGACATTCCTGCAGCTCCTTTAATGTTGCTGTAGGCCTCTTGGCAGCCTCTCAGACCAGTTTTCTTCTTGTCTTTTCATCAATTTTGGAGGGACTTCCAATTCTTGGTAATGTCACTGTTGCGCCATATTTTCTCCACTTGATGATAACTGTCTTCACTCTGTTCCATGGTATATCTAATGCCTTGGAAATTCTTTTATACCCTTCTCCTGACTGATACCTTTTAACAATGAGATCCCTCTGATGCTTTGGAAGCTCTCTGCGGACCATGGCTTTTGCTGTAGGATGCGACTAAGAAAACATGAGGAAAGACCTACTAGAACAGCTGGACTTTATTTGGGGTTAATCAGAGGCACTTTAAATGATGGCAGGTGTGTACTGACTCCTATTTAACATGATTTTGAATGTGATTACTTAATTCTGAACACAGCTACATCCCCAGTTATAAGAGGCTATGCACACTTATCCAACCACATTATTTTAGTTTTTTATGTTTACTCCCCCCTCTAAAAGATTTTAGTTTGTTTTTCAATTGAGTTGTACAGTTTATAGGTCACATTAAAGGTGGAAAAAGTTCTGAAATGTCTCTTTTTTTTACATCACAGAAAATTGACATTTTAACGTGTGAAGACTTTTTATATCCACTGTATATATGCATGTTGTGTGGCACACTTTGCAATTTGGTTCATCGTAAGTGCACAGTGTTGCACTACGAGATATATATTTTTTTGTTTTTTTATGATCACACTGCACGTTTGGTGTCAAAAATTAAAGCTGTGCATGGAGGGGATGAGCATGCACTAGTTGCATTATAAAGGACAAGATTTTTAACCACAAGCTCATTTGACCTGAGCTATCATGCAGGCCTAATTACAAGGTGAGCAGGAAGAGTATTCACAAGAGAAGATTTTTGTTTCTGTGAAGTGGATACAAGACACTCTCATAAGCACTATATTAGGACATTTATATTTTTTGGACTGGGTTTTATTTATATATATGATATTTAAAAAATATATATATTTATTTGATTGAGGATTTTTATTCATTATTTTGTATGGTTTTGTATGTGTTGTAAGGAGTTCGAGCACCACATTACACTTACATACAGGTTTTTGAGTGAGAATACACTTGAGTGGTTGCAGCAATCTCCATGATTTTGATTTATTCACATAGTAATAATATTGTTTTATTATTATATAGCAGCGCACAAGTTTCACTGGTTACAAAATACACATGGGAGATTGGTACTGCAGGCAGGGGGATTGGGGAAAAGATATGGGATCAGAGCACCAGAAGACATCACATTTTAGGTGAATAGCTGTCATAATGGATTGTCAGCCATTGATCACAGCTAATCTTTTGTTTAGCAGAGTCTACTGAACAATTCTATTGTAAACTCATGAGCGTATAGCAGAGTGGGAAATGCAGCTGATGTAAGGACCGATCTGGCTAACTGGAAATGTTTCTGTAGGCCCATAAGCCATGTCCATAGCAGTGAAAGGGTTAAGTAAATGTCGTGACTTGGCTTCCTAGGTGATATGCACTGCCAAAATAGCCTGAATTGGAATTTTGTTATATAGTCAAGCTTGGTTCTAAGTAAAAGCAGCCAGAACAAAATGATCTCTAAACATAGTATCCCACTGACAAGACAAAACTGTGCAAAACTATTGTAATGTATCCATATACACTGCTCAAAAAATTAAAAGAACAATTTTTAATCAGAGTGTAGCATCAAGTCAGTTAAACTCCTGGGATATTGATCTGGTCCGTTAAGTAGCAGAGGGGGTTGTTAATCTGTTTCAGCTGTTTTGGTGTTAATGAAATTCACAACAGGTGCACTACATGGGCAACAATGAGATGACACCCAAAACAGGAATGGTTTTTACAGGTGGAGGCTATTGACATTTTTTTCCCTACTCATCTTTTCTGACGGTCTTTCCTCTAGTTTTTCATTTGTCTAGGGTTAGTGTCACTACTGGTAGCATGAGGCGATACCCGGACTCTAAAGAGGTTGCTCAGGCATTCCAACTCTTCCAGGATAGCACATCTATTCGTGCCATTGCCAGAATGTCTGCTGTGTCTCCCAGCACAGCCTCAAAAGCATGGAGGAGATTCCAGGAGACAGGCAGTTAATCTAGGAGAGCTGGACATGGTCGTAGAAGGTCCTTAACCCATCAGCAGGACCGCTATCTGCTTCTTTGTGGAAGGAGGAACAGGATGAGCACTGCCAGAGCCCTACAAAATGAACTTGAGGGCCCGACGTCCTCTAGTGGGCCCTCTGCTCACTGCCCGGCACCATAGAGCTCGACTGGCATTTGCCATTAAACACCAGAATTGGCAGGTCCGCCACTGGGGCCCTGTGCTTTTCACAGATGAGAGCAGGTTCACCCTTAGCACATTTGACAGACGTGAATGGGTCTGGAGAAGCCATGGAGAATGTTATGCTGCCTGTGACGTTGTTCAGCATGACTATTTTGGTTGTGGATCAGTGATGGTCTGGGGAGGCATATCCATGGAGGGACGCACAGAACTCTACAGGCTAGACAATGGCACCCTGACTGCCATTAGGTATTGGGATGAAATCCTTGGACCCATTGTCAGACCCTACACTGGTGCAGTGGGTCCTAGGTTCTTCCTGGTGCATGACAATGCCTGACCTCATGTTGTGAAAGTATGCAGGCAGTTCCTGGAGGATGAAGGAATTGATACCATTGGATGGCCCCCATGCTGGCCTGACCTAAATCCAATAGAACACCTCTGTTTCGGTCCATCCAACGCCACCAGGTTGCACCTCAGACTGTCCAGGAGCTCAGTGATGCCTGGTCCAGATCTGAGAGGAAATACCCCAGGACACCATCCGTCGTCTCATTAGGAGCATGACCCAATGTTGTCAGGCATCCATACAAGCACGTGGGGGCCATACAATTTACAGAATACCATTTTGAGTTGCTGTAATGAAATTTCAGCAAAATGGACTAGACTGCTGCATCATTTTTTTCACTTTGATAATCAGGGTGTCTTTGATGGAAATTAAAATTATCAACCTACTGAAGACTGAATTCAAATGATGGGGTATCCTTACGTTCCTAACACATTACCCAGTCCATATCAGTACAGATATCCAGCATGATATTTATCCCCATTGAGGTCTGATGTGTTTTCAAAGCATCCCTTTAATTTTTTTGAGCAGTGTACATGTTTGGATACTTGCAGAAACTTACCCTCAGCTTACTGATCTCTCGGCGTTCCTTATCATTTTCTTCTGCTCTTGCTTTCAGCCAAACTTCGTTTTGTAACTTATGTTTTTCCAACATTTCTTGGAGTTCCTAAACATGGGTAAATTAAATCAACAAAGCAATGTTTTAAGTATCCTTCCAAAATGTTCCAGCCATATCTTTAAAGCTTAGTAAACCAAACGGATAGAAACCTGTTGTTGAATTTTGTATTGCCTTTGAAATTCTTCCTTTTCTTGATAGAATGTTGCTTTCTCCTGTGCAAACTTTGCCTTTTCACTAAAGGGACAAAAATATATATAAACTGTCATATATGAAAATTCAAAAAATCATTTTTGAAGAGCAGGTTAGTGTTAGTTTAGGCTAATGCAAGATTGAAAATATACTTATGAACTGTCATAAACAGACAAAAAAAAAATATTTTGATCAGCCTGTTTTTTTTTAATGCAGAATCTCCAGCTTGACCCTTTTAAAGGTCCTGTTAACTTTTCTCCTCTGCAGTCAAAAGCAACACAGCCTGGTGAAAGGTTTATATTGGATAAGGAAGAACCAGCAGCACACTGTTGTCAACTATGAGATCCCTCCTGCAATCAACAAGCTCCATTTATTTGGTACACAGCTCAGTGCCATGCAGTAAAGCCACTTTCTCCCACAGTTTGAATACTGATGTTTACAGGATTACAGAAGGCTAGTAAAGACAGCTTGCAGTACTGTTTATGATACATAAAATGTATGTATGGCCAAAATTTAAAATTGTATATTAATTTTTGCATTCAATTATTTCTAGCTTACTCCTTTTAATCTGAATGGTTGTGAAATTTGTAAATTTACTTTGTGAAAAATTCCACAAATGCACTTTCTTCAACTCTGTAACACAAATTCATTATGCCATGTGTAGATGCACTGCTGTGTCACACATTTCATAGAGCCTGCCTTCTGAGCTACAGAGGTGCTGAGAGGATGAGTGTCGGGAGGCGGAGTCAGTACAGGTTTTGCAGGCAGCAAGGTACCATGGGATATGTAGTTTTTAGATTTTGAAATAAAGAAAAGGAATGAGCAGAAGAGCTACAAAGCATGCTGGTAATCCAGGAAGTTGTTGAAGGAGATGGTTAGTAGATAGGCAACATGTAAGGAGATTTTTTTAAGCAGGCTTATATTTGATTGTCAAATTACAATTGTTTGTATTGCTTTTACAATGCAGGACAGGATGAATCTTACAATAATGCTGAAATGCTGCATGTATGTATGAGGAGGCCGCTAACCTTTCCCTTTTAGTTTTTGTCCATAAAAAAATCTTTTAGTTTTTATTGAGTTGGGTAATTTTTGTACAACCACATTAAAAACAATCACAAAAATCTAAAAAGTCTATAACTACTGTTGAACAATTGTCTAACAAATCACTATCTGGATGTGAGCAAAGCTACAGCTCCTAAAGCTGGACCCAGAACTGGCCGAAATTCGATCGGTGAGTAGCCTCCCCAGAACCACAGAAGTCAGTTATTTAATTGACTTCTGTCGATGAGTAATTTTGGAAAATTCTTGAACAATCAGAGGCTTCAGCCAATCAGTTGCAGACACCAATCAATGTATTCTGACAGCAGCAGGTGCTGCTGTCAGTATATATTGTCCTGGCAGGGGGAGAGAATCCTTTCTGCTTATGTTGATGGTGGAATCTGTTGGCTAAACAGAAAAAAATAAACTAACTGTATATGGCCAGCCTAACTCTCTTTCCTATTGCATTTCATTCTTAACCTCTGAAGGACTGGCAGGGGCGGACTACCCCCCCCCCCCTTTCAATATCCATTGAATTTCAACACCCTCTCCATCTCCACACACCATTCCAAAGGTATCACAGGGACATTGCTGAACCAGTTTTGGCTCCCTTTTGGTTTGTTAAGTATACCATTGTTCTATAAGTGCAAAAAATGTTAATCTTTCAAAAAATCTGTTTAGAATAGGAGATTCATTGAGAGATGGTAGCAGGAGAAGAAGTACTTTTATTTGTACCATCAACCACAACAAAACAAAAAAATCAGTCTTTATGAGGGATGAAGTGGCCTGAAGGTAGACCCTAATAATCCTAAAGCATGTAAGGTGATTTCCTCAGAATATTCATTAACTCAGAAACCATCTTAGGCAAAAAAGAAACACAGGGTATCAAAACCACCTCGTCTTTGTGTAAAATTTAAAGTGCGGATTCACAGGACAAAGCTGCCAACTTGGATACAAATCAGGCTGAAGTTTCGACCACCAAAAAGGCCAATTTTGGCAATAACATCTGCAATGGAAGCTCCAGAATATTCTTTTTTAAGGCTGAAAGAACTAAATTAAGATCCTACTAAGGAAATTGAAGTATGACTGGAGGAGCAACATGGGTTACTGAATAAAGATCCGGACCAGAGAATGATTCCTCAAGGGTCATTGAAGCAAAACAACCAAGGCCAAAACCTGACCTTTCATGGTATGGAGTGGCAAATGTTGATCTACTCATTGGATCCTACTCACAAAAATCCCAAGGATGAACACATAAAGTCTCACACCATCAAAAGTTTAATTTTCAAGTGCAATGGTAAATTTCACAAGAAAAAAAACTTATGAACCTTCAACATCATTGCAATTGTAGACAGACCCCTATCTTTCAGCACTTGGGATTCTACAGCCAAACCATTAAATCCAGCGATCAAGAAGCAGAATGGAGGACTAGTTCTTGAGACAGAAGATCTGGATGATCCAGAAGGCATCACGGGACATGCACTAGATACAAGACTACATACCAATTTGAAGTCACTAGAATCACTGATGTTCTTTCCAGCATGTTCCTGTGAAACAGTCTGGGTAGCAAATGTACATACAAGAGGGTAAGTGTTGATCATATTCCACCGTGCTACCAAAGCATCCGTCACCACAGCCAAGGGATCTCTTACTCTCCTAACTAACTTTCCAGTTTGGAAGTGAGACAATATGCTTTCAGATCTACTTCGGGAATTCCCCACCTGGAGCATATTTGGAGATACACCTCCACATAAAGGGAATATTCCCCTGGATCCAGACACTAGTGGCTGGGATAATCCACTTGTCCATTCCTAGTACAGTATGTAGACTGGACAGAGCAGGAACAGTTCTCTCTGCCCAAATGTGTCCTCAGAATGATTCACATGTGCCAGGACTGTGGCACTGTCCCACTGTATCTGCACAGGATAGCACCTAGAAAATCCACTCAGTAGAGAAGAGAAAACCTGATGGCTTGGAATTCCAAAACACTGATGGGAACCGGTGCACAAAGAAGATAGTTGGATAGCGCAGGACATCTAGACTTCCTTTTTTGGGTTAGCCACGTTACCTTTAAAGGTGATACTCAAGCTTCCTAAAAAACAACTGCCACTAACTGATCCCTTGACAACAGAAGGTTGCTTACCCAGACAGCCACTCAAGTAAGTGAGCTGGTAACAGGGGAAGAGGCTGCTATCTAAAACAATGGCCTGCTCACTATCAAAAGCCAAGATTTCAATGGTTTCAGCACTGCTGCTAAGGGCACAAAATTACTGCTGCATCACGCCTTCAGAGCTGCAGGTCATAGTGTGTGTGCAGATTTAGTGTCCGGAGTACAGGAAAGAGACTGCAGCTATAGGCTGGATAGAATAAACCAGCCAAACCTATGCAGTAAAGATGCCCATGGAACGGCGAAAAACTTCAGTACCCTATATTTTCTAAAGGTGAAGTTTTAAAAGCCCCTACAGGTCATCAGTTTAGTGTTACAGAGGCGGTCTTGTGCTAGAATTATTGTTCTCACTCCATTGTGCATGGTGATATGTGACGTGTATCGCAATTACTTTTATACACAGTCCTGGTGCCTACAGCCCCACTGTCCGGTCCATATGACATATGGACCTGGCAGCAAGAGGGTTAAAAGACCGCTAAATAAGGTTAAATAAGCAAGCGGTGTTACACTCTTACAAGAAAGAAAGAAAATGTTGCTTATCATTGATAATGATCGCTATCAACCCTTCCCATCCAACGGATCAGCAAGTGTGGGTCTGGAGCCCTGGATGGAGAGATAGAGAGATGCCAGGATGTCATAGGACAACCGGTGTTGGCTTGGAACAGGGGGGCAGGTCTGGTGCCTTTTAGGACAGACTATGTGCTCAGAGCTCCCTGCTCTTTCTATAGGCCTGGAAGAACACTGCTGTATCACACTACTTATGGGCACAGTAGTGGCTAAGTGGACTACAAATACCAGCATGCCATTTTTTGCAACTATTCAATTAAATAAAAGTGAACATAAAACCAGAGGTAAAAAAACACTCCATGTGATACAATTCTCAGTAAGCAGTAGAGTAGGGAAACTAGCGGTCGTGGCTGCGCCCCAGACGGCAGTGCACCCTAGGTGGCTGCCTAGTTTGCTTAGTGGTAGCACAGGCCTTGGGTATCCTTGTTTTCCTGTGTCTTCCTACGCTGACGTATTATGTGTCACCATCTTACAAGTCTTTTAATACATTTTACTGCAGCATTAGCAATCACTGGGCAAACTGAGCAAAATAAAGCACTGTAAGATCAACCCGTACTGACCAGTGAGATTTCTTTTTCTTAAAATTAAATCAGTTTAGTGGTGATCTGTGGTTGCTTTGGGCTACTCAACTCATAATACTGCTTGTATACGAGCCTCTTAGATGTGCAGATTTCTGGACAAAAGAAAACATGGCAGACAATTCATAAGAAAAAACTGTAGCCCAGAAACAAGGTTGATAAATAATTGCATGAAATCACTTTAGAAACTGTCTGTAAGTGCCTTCAACTAATTGCAAATAATGGTTCAATATGAATTGTACCTGGAGGAAACAGCTTATAGCTGCTAAACAACAGCTCAATCCTTTAATAGAATAAGTAGTATAATAGTAGCTTTTTAAAGGTAATACAATAAAATATTAGAATACTTGCTGATCTCCTATGCTTCAATACAAAGTAGCCAGATGGCGGCAGTAGAGGACCAATTCCAACCTTAATGTCATATACTGTATATTCATGGAGACCTGAACTAAGACATTACGGAGCACAGATTTTGGGTCAACAAACAAATGAACAAAACTACAGTTGTCAAAACTAGGTTTTATGCAGGAAACAGGAAATAGTCTAAAAAAATAAACATTATTATAACAAAGCTTTAGCCTGTACTTTTGTGAGGTGAAAATGTAATGGGAAGTTAGTTGCAATTTTTGTATCCCTTAAAACAGTGGTGATCAACTTGAAAATTACAGAGGGCCTCAACTGCAGCTTTAACACTTTGGTCGCACAATAGCAACACATTTTCATATGTAAAGAAGTGCATTGTGTCAAATTAAGCTGAGCTATCAAAATGAAAGAACTATAGAGCACCCTGTGCACAAAAATGTTGGTTACGTTGTATTTTTTGCAATGTGTCAAAGCAAACTGAAGAGACAGTGCAAGTAAAATAAGTCCCATCAGTGGTGTCAGTTGCAGTAATAGCACCCTCCAGTATTGGTTATAGAGACTGCAATTAAAGCACTAGAGGCAGTGGCAGTGTTGTGCATCCCACCACCACCCAATCCTG
The DNA here is from genome assembly GCF_062004578.1 of Staurois parvus. Lineage (NCBI taxonomy): Eukaryota > Metazoa > Chordata > Amphibia > Anura > Ranidae > Staurois > Staurois parvus. The sequence goes on along the minus strand of NW_028319228.1, from coordinate 10,732,467 downwards.
CACTGGTGCTCAGTTGTAGTGCTCTTTAACCCCCTTTCCCCATTAATGGTCATTGGCAATGCTAATTAACACTCCACCCAGGGATGGTCAGCATCAGTGCTAATTAATATTTCCTGAACTATTCGCAAGCTTCTCCTTCCCTGATGCAACGCAGTCTCTGTTGGAGTGCTAGCCAGCAGCTCCTAGTTGTACCACCCCAGATCCTAGATGAACTCCTCTTCACCCAGAAATCTGGAGACTTTTCTTAAGCAGGGGATCTGGATCCTGTTCCTTTAAATAAGGTGAACAGTCACTAGCAGGAGGCTAATCTGGTTTTCCATGATATTGCTCCTTCACCTATCCTCCCAGGGGGAGCAGATGTACTCAGATCCTCTCCTGTCCCGCTTGCAGGATGGCTGCTGCTACCAGTCCTATCAGCTAGGCTGCTCCTTCCCGGCCATACAGGTGACCCTCTCTCAGGGAGCCAGTAAGTCCCAAGTTTTCCTCCTTTCCAGCTCTAGGCTCACAGACAGGCCCCATCCTATTAGGCCTCCTGGCAGCCTTTCTCCTCCAGCCTCACATATTCCTACTTCTTCACTCGACTCCTCCCACCCCTGCTACTGAGCAGGCTCGTACACTTTTAAGGGAGTCCCAGCCCCTTGCCAAGCCTTCTGTTAGGGATTAGCTGAGGTTTCTCAAGGGTTCAGGCAGTCACTCATTGGGTCCACCCACTGATTCCAAAGCCCTCCTCTGAAAGTCTCAAAGCAAGTGGAAATTCCAAAGGGGCTGGCCTGCACAGTCTCTCAACCCTGACCACAATTTGACCCCTCTGGCTATTACACCTGAGCTGCTAACCAGCTCCTGACTAACCATTGGGGTATAGCTCCCCTTGGAGGGTGCTACACTACTAACTCACTCCCTAGATAAATATTCAAAGTATACCTTTCTGGAAATCAACTATTTCCACAGAACAAGGATGTGTTTCCCTACGCACCAAAAGCCAACGGTCTAAAACTTAACCTTTATTGAGGACTTTTTTAATAAAATGAATATGTAACTGTATGTACTTTTTCACTTTAAGGGAAAGTTTAGGTTTTGTAAAACACCAGGAGATATAATTGATGGTCAGTACTGATCAGGAGAAAAAGAAAGAGAAGGTCCTCCCACTATGATGCCACTGACCTTATGTAACCACAGGGGGGGTTTCTATAAAGTAACTTCACAGCCAGGTATTCATTGTTTTTATAAACTCAAAAAGAGTTAAGTTGTGCCCACCTTGTCCAGCACTGGTGATTTAAATACGCTTAGTTTATAACAGTGGCAAAAAACAAAAACTCTTTACGAGCTCTACATTATGCAATCAAGGTAGGGACTAAAACAAATCTCATTTCTTGCTAAATGTCCTTCCTATAAGACTGAGGGTTCAAAATTCCCTGGCTGTGAAAGGTCTGCAAGGTCAATCACTATACTTCCTGTCCCTGTTGCAGCCTCATATGCTGGCCATTAAAATAAATTGCTACCCTATATTTCACAGTGATCCATACACCCTCCCCCATAAACCATGTGAAACCCAAAATACAGTTTTAAAAAGTGCTCCCCAAAAGAAATATCCTATATGTTTCACTCAAAATATAATCTTTGTCAGGGGTGTAAAATAAACTAAAGAACACCAAACAAATATAAAGAAAAGACACAAAATGAGGGGGTCAGATTATCCCCACATGGCATAACATAAAATAGTGATTTCCCCTTTATCCCTTCTATTTATAATATTTGTTAAAGATGGCAGCCATGCTGATGGGATGGTGATATCATCACGCATGCCACATAGTTCACTTGCTTCCACGCTGATTTTTATCTTCTTAACAAGGCCAGGACTTAATTTGTACTGCCAGGCAAAAGATTGTGTTGCCTGACAGTACTGTATAGTCTTTTAATCAGTGCCGAGTGCTGGAAAGCAGAGAACATTTCAGTGAGTGGTATCCCACTCCTGCTCTGCTGCACTCTAGTGCCCAACAGGTAGTCGACCCAACCCAGCATATGGAGGGCTGAACGTATGTTGATCACCAGGGCCATAAAGTATAGATGATTATACCTTTGCATTCATTTTCTTTTCTGTAGTCAGATAGATGAGTGGTTGAAATCAAACCTGAGCAGCAAGGGCTTACACTGGGCTTGTAACCCATCCATCCACCCCTATGTGGCAGCATTGGACCAACCACTAGAAAAAGGGGAGCGAGTCACAGTATTTGCTGTTGGAGGGAGTATTTAAGCCAACCTGTTGTTTTACTTAGCATAGGCAAAGCATAGGTTTGATTTAAATCTGTTCTAAGGCATTGTTCTTTTGAATACCTAACTAGAGACTTACAGTTGAAAGTAATATTTTACATAAACTTTGGTGGTGGATGTTAAAAAATGATGCCTGTTTTCAAGGTCAAAATTACAAGATAGGTAATCATCCCTAACATAATAAATATGCAGCTAAGTATACTGACAAGTTCTTTTTCTTTCCATGGACAAATGGTAGTTACAGTGGGGATCGAAAGTTTGGGCACCCCAGCTAAAAATTTGTATTAATGTGCATAAAGAAGCCAAGGAAAGATGGAAAAATCTCCAAAAGGCATCAAATTACAGATTAGACATTCTTATAATATGTCAACAAAAGTTAGATTTTATTTCCATCATTTACACTTTCAAAATAACAGAAAACAAAAAAAATGGCATCTGCAAAAGTTTGGGCACCCTGCAGAATTTATAGCATGCACTGCCCCCTTTGCCAAGCTGAGACCTGCCAGTGTCATGGATTGTTCTCAATCATCGTCTGGGAAGACCTGGTGATGTCAATCTCAAAGGTTTGAAATGCCCAGACTCATCTGACCTTGCCCCAACAATCAGCACCATGGGTTCTTCTAAGCAGTTGTCTAGAAAACTGAAACTGAAAATAGTTGACGCTCACAAAGCTGGAGAAGGCTATAAGAAGATAGCAAAGCGTTTTCAGATGTCAATATCCTCTGTTCGGAATCTAATTAAGAAATGGCAGTCATCAGGAACAGTGGAAGTTAAAGCAAGATCTGGAAAACCAAGAAAAATATCAGACAGAACAGCTCGCAGGATTGTGAGAAAAACACTTCAAAACCCACGTTTGACTGCACGATCCCTCCAGAAAGATCTGGCAGACACTGGAGTTGTGGTACACTATTCCACTATAAAGAGATACTTGTACAAATATGGTCTTCATGGAAGAGTCATCAGAAGAAAACCTCTTCTACATCCTCACCACAAAAATCATTGTTTGAACTTTGCAAATGAACATATAGACAAGCCTGATGCATTTTGGAAACAAGTTCTGTGGACCGATGAGGTTAAAATTGAACTTTTTGGCCGGAATGAGCAAAGGTATGTTTGGAGAAGAAGGGGCACAGAATTTAATGAAAAGAACCTCTGTCCAACTGTTAAGCATGGGGTTGGATCAATCATGCTTTGGGGTTGTGTTGCAGCCAGTGGCACAGGGAACATCTCACAAGTAGAAGGAAAAATGGATTCAATAAAATTTCAGCAAATTTTGGATGGTAACTTGATGCCATCTGTGAAAAAGCTGAAGTTAAAGAGAGGATGGCTTCTACAAATGGATAATGATCCTAAACACACCTCGAAATCCACGAGGGATTACATCAAGAGGTGTAAACTGAAGGTTTTGCCATGGCCTTTACAATCTCCTGACCTCAACATAATTGAAAATCTATGGATAGACCTTAAAAGAGCAGTGCGTGACAGACAGCCCAGAAATCTCAAAGAACTGGAAGACTTTTGTAAGGAAGAATGGGCAAAGATACCTCAAACAAGAATTGAAAGACTCTTGGCTGGCTACAAAAAGCGTTTACAAGCTGTGATATTTGCCAAAGGGGGCAGTACAAGATATTAACTCTGCAGGGTACCCAAACTTTTGCAGACGCCATTTTTTTGTTTTCTGTTATTTTGAAAGTGTAAATGATGGAAATAAAATCTAACTTTTGTTGACATATTATAAGAATGTCTAATCTGTAATTTGATGCCTTTTGGAGATTTTTCCATCTTTCCTTGACTTCTTTATGCACATTAATACAAATTTTTAGCTGGGGTGCCCAAACTTTCGATTCCCACTGTAGATGTTCAGAAGGAATCAAACTACAGAAAAATTACTTTTGCAAGCCACACGTGCCTGGATTGTATCCCCAAGAGCATTGTTTTTCTCTGGATTCAATAGGCTTTTGAATGGAAGTCAGGAAAATTGGAGCCTGTGTACAGAGATCAGAGTGACCCAAGATGTCCTGATCATCTACTACTTCTGATCATTTGGAAAGGATTGAATGACAATAACGTGATCAATAGCAACTGTGTTTGTGGGCAAAAACCTTTCAAAAACTAACTGTCAATAGCTTTTACAGTGCCTTGAAAAAATATTAATACCCTTGAAATTCTCCACATTTTGTCATGTTACAACCAAAAATATAAATGTATTTTATTGGGATTTTATGTGATAGACCAACACAAAGTTGCACATAATTGTGAAGTGGAAGGAAAATGATAAATGGTTTTCAAACTTTTTTACAAATAAATATCTGAAAAGTGTAGTGTGCATTTGTATTCAGCCCCTTTACTCTGATACCCCTAACTAAAATCTAGTGGAACCAATTGCCTTCAGAATTCACCTAATTAGTAAATAGAGTCCACCTGTGTGTAATCTAATCTCAGTATAAATACAGCTGTTTTGTGAAGCTCTCAGAGGTTTGTTGGAGAACATTAGTGAACAAACAGCATCAGGAAGGCCAAGGAACACACCAGACAGGTCAGGGATAAAGTTGTAGAGAAGTTTAAAGTGGGGTTAGGTTATAAAAATAATCCCAAGCTTTGAACATCTCACAGAGTACTGTTCAATCCATCATCCAAAAATGGAAAGAGTATGGCACAAATGCAAACCTACCAAGACATGGCCGTCCACCTAAACTGACAGGCCAGGCAAAGAGAGCATTAATCAGAGAAGGAGCCAAGAGGCCCATGGTAACTCTGAAGGAGCTGCAGAGATCCACAGCTCAAATGGGAGAATCTGTCCACAGGACAACTATTAGTCGTGCACTTCACAAATCTGGCCGTTATGGAAGAGTGTCAAGAAGAATGCTATTGTTGAAAAAAAGCCATAAGAGGTACCATTTGCAGTTTGCGAGAAGCTATGTGCGGGACACAGCAAACGTGGAATAAGATGCTCTGATCAGATGAGACTAAAATGAACATTTTTGGCACTATGTGTGGTAGAAAACTGGCACTGCACATACATGGTGATGACAGCATTGTGTCGTGGGGATACTTTTTATCAGCAGGAACAGGGAAGCTGCTGGGAAAATGGATGGAACCAAATACAGGACAATCTTAGAAGAAAACCTGTTAGAATCTGCAAAAGATTAGAAACTGGGGCAGGGGTTTACCTTCCAGCAGGACAATAACCCTAAACATACAGCCAGAGCTACAATGGAATGGTTTAGATCAAAGCATATTCATGTGTTAGAATGGCCCAGTCAAAATCCAGACCTAAATCCAGTTGAGAATCTGTGGCAAGACTTGAAAATTGCTGTTCACAGACATCGAATCTGACAGAGCTTGACATGACAAACTGTGGAAAATTTCAAGGGGTATGAATGCTTTTTCAAGGTGCTGTATCTGGAGAAAAAGGATATACAGCCAGTGATCTGTATACATTTTTTGGTCTTGAAGCCATTGGATTAGCATTACAACCTGCCAACAAGAATTCAGTGGACGTCTTTCTCTCAGCCAGAAAAATATGACCATATGCTTGAAATGTGAAGGTTGATTGCAGACGAACTGTGTTCTACTAATAAGATCATCTTTCAAATAAGAATAGGATTAAAAAAAATGAAATCTAAGACCATAATTACATATTTTTCATTAATACATTTTCTGAACAAAGGCAACCAATAAAATAGATTAGTGAGCATAATAAAGATATAAAAGAAATTACTTACAGATCAAATTTTTCAAATTCTGAGTCTAGTAAGACAAAGGCTGATTTTATTTGTTCTATCGCTTGGCCACGTACAAACATGAAGCTGCTTTCTTTAGCTTCCTGTTAAAAGAAACATATTTTTTTTATGAATATATACATGAAAAATGGACCAACACAACATACTATACAGTACTTTAATACACAATCCTAAAAGGCTATATAAACTACGTAAATTACTGTAACAAGGAGCCTTCACTGGAAAACACTGTTGGCTTTCCACGTGTGCAACTTCTTTACTACTGAAAAGAATGAGCTTGTAATTCTGTGATGTTTAAACTTTTCTTGAGTAGGTGTATTTTGTGCCTATTCCCCTATCCTGAGAAATAAGGTATTCAGTGGACAGGGGAATAGCAGATGGTGAGGCTTATGCAATGATGATGAACTTAAGATAGATTCAAACAGGATTTTTAGATAATAAAGGTACATACAGTATATATTGTATAATCTACTGTTAATCAAGACTTATATTTGACTGTTTACCAAATCAGTTGCATTCAGGACATACAGTGAATAATTGTCACAGCTGCTTGTGGTCTTAACCTGAGCTATCAAGCCATCACATGGCTGGTATCATAACTGATCACATGTGCAGCCCTATGACAACTCCAGGTAAAACAAAGGATAAGATGGCAGCTTCCTTGGCTGCAAAAGATTGGAGGGTTTACTTCTACCTGAAAATGGCAGTCAGATTTTCTTTAAAAAAAAAAAATTATATATAATTTATATATTTTTTTTCTTAATAGTTTACAGAGTCTCTTCTACACTTTTTTTCTTGTTCAAACATTTTTATTAACAAAAAAAACATAATAACACAAACTAGGAGAATTCGGTAATGTACATTGGACATTGAAGTGGCAGCAGGACATAGAAAAAAATGGATGAGGATCACATTACAAATGTCTATACTTTTCTAGCGGAAACAGGTAAATAAGAGTTGACAACAGATGACATTATTGTCCCAGCCAATCAGAGTAGCGTCTCCCAAGTGCATTAAAGAAATAAGGGGAAGTTTGGATGGGGGTCAGACGGGGGTGGAAGGGAGGGAAGGGGAAGAGGAACAACAACGATGACTCCATGAGCATTCATCAAATTTACAGCAGACCCCACGTGTTGCCTGCAAAGGGCTATTGACAGAATCCTTGGCGCACAGTATACAAATCAAGGGAGAAGGAGTGATTCATCAAAGTTAGGCGGGAGGAAGCGCTCTACCCATGGGCTCCATATGCGCAAGAATTTAGGAATCTTGTCTAGAATTGTGGCTTCCACCTTTGCATGTATCATGGCTTGTGTTATTCTGGTTTTGACAGCCGCAACACTTAGGGTGGGGGATTTCCAGGATTTCGCTATAACCTGCTTAGCTGCCGTCGTAACTTGCATAAGGAGCTTGAATTGCGAGTTGGAGACGCCAGGGGGGCACTGATTGAGTAGGGCTGTTGTTGGGTCAGGTCGTAGAGTGATAGTGCTAAGTGTAGATATCATGGTGAAAATTTCATCCCAAAAGACTCGGGCCACTGGGCATTCCCACCACATATGGTAGTGTGTTCCTTGGTCCGCACAGCCTCTAAAACAGTTGGGCGAGTAATTAGGGGTAAATTTTGCGATTCTCGCTGGGACCAGGTACCAGCGGGTTAAAACTTTATAAATTGTTTCCAAAGCTACAATGTTCTGCGAAGATGATTTTGTGTTGGCCCAAATGTGATCTCAATCAGATGGGTCGAGTTTCTTACCTAAATCCACTTCCCACTTATGAGTATACCGAGGGGGGGACGTGGTAATCGAAGTAGTGAAGAGTGAATATAAGCAAGAGATAAGCCCACGTCTATGAGGGTCTTTGTATCACGCTCGTTCGAAGAGAGACATGGCATCTGGCCGATTGGTTGTTGTAGTGTAGGGGGCGTAAAAGTGTTGTAGCTGCAAGTATCGAAATATCTCGGAAACTGGGAGGCTATGCGTTTCCCGCAGCGAGGCAAAGGATTTAAACTTATTCCTCTGTAGGAAATGATGCGTGCGGAGCAAATTAGCAGAGGACCAGGCTTTGAACAAGAGGGGTGTCTGCCAGGCCGGGGGAAAAGCTGGGTTTTGTAGAAACGAGAGCAGGGGATTATGTAGTGATTGGAGGAGATATCGGGTTTTCAGTTTATCCCATAAGGATAAAAAGTGAAAAGTGATGGGGTTGGTTATAGAGCGGCGGTCTATAGGCCTCAACCAGAGTAAGTTAGCTGTAGATAAGGGGTCACATTCTATCGATTCAAGAGCAATCCATTGAGGGATTTCAAAGGTTGCAGTATATTTAGGTAATTGGGCTAAATGCACTGCTTGATAGTATTTGCTGATGTCGGGTAAGCCTAGACCACCATTGAGCTTAGGACGGTATAGGGTGGAGCGGAGTATACGAGGACGAGTATCGCCCCATACATAGGAAAAAATGCGACGCTGCAGTGTGCGGAGGTAGTGAGGGGGGACTGGGAGGACTCTAAATAGATATAGAAGTTTTGGGAGGATTGACATCTTGATAACTGCTATTCTGCCTAGCCATGCGAGGGGGAGGGAAGACCATTTGGTCAAAAGGGCAGAAAGATGGTTTAGCATTGGAAGATAGTTAGCTGCGTAAAGGTCTGATAACTTAGGGGTCAGTTTGATTCCCAAAAAAGGGATATGACACTGTGACCAAGGGAATGGTAAAATCTGCTTTAGATGCGTCAACTCTGAAGGGGGGGAGAGAGATGTTGAGTGCTGTCGATTTATTAGGGTTTATTTTTAAACCAGAGAGCGAGCCAAACGCCTCGAGAAGCCGGAGTAGGGAAGGAGAGAAAGTCAATGTAGATGTGAGAAAGAGTAAGACGTCATCCGCAAAGAGACATAACTTATGATGCGTGCCTCCTATCTCGAGTCCCCTGACATTCGGGTTAGCTCTGATTAAGAGGGCCAGAGGCTCTATAGCCAGGGCAAAGAGCAAAGGGGATAGAGGGCAGCCCTGTCTCGTGCCTCTGGAGATCTGGAACTGAGCTGACCTGTGCCCCAGATACCTAATTCTGGCCGAGGGCTCTCGATACAGCGAGAAAATCCAAGCTAAAAAGTGCGGGCCAAAACCCCAACGATGCAATATATAGCTGAGGTATGGCCATCAGACTGTATCGAATTCTTATTAGAAATCCTCCTGCGCTTCTATGGAATCCCCTCCTACTTTAAAGCCGCTAACACTCAAACTGATACCTAAAACAGTGCTCAATGATAAATCATAAATATAAATTAGTGTAGCGCTAAAAATACACAAACTATTGTAATCCAATATAGTGACTTCGTGATAAATACTATAATCTTCTCAGTGTTCTTATATGCCACTTACTACATATATGTATATTCCAAATCCCCAAAATCAATACAAACTCCTATTGCATTAATTAAATAAACATATAAATAATGTGATAGTGCCGCTTCAAAACAATATAAATCAATATCATGTGATGGTGCCACTTGAACTTAATTCAACGTCCAATGTCCAAATCCAAACGAATCTATTCCAAGTGATATTTAAATACCTGCAATGAGTCTTTATATATCAAGTGCCACTCGTGACTAAACCACACTCTTTCCACTTCAGCTGCAATGCCCGCTCACCTCCTTTCAGTGACCCCTAAGGGCCCACAAGCCTTTAGGATCACTTTGGATCCTCAAGAATCCTGGTTTGGTACCTCTCAGATATTCCTCCTATTTGGCCTCCTCCACACCTCCACTGCTGTGCCTCATAGGATCCTCAGCAGCGATTCTCTGCAAACTCTCTCTCACAAATAGTGAGTCAAAAACAGAGATCCTCCATAGTGTAGTATTTCCAATAACCAGGGTTTAATTGTAGAAATAACAAAAGGTAACTTACATGTGTTTGTACAGCGATTCTTCTGTCCCTATATGGGCAAACTGCACACGTGTTTGAGCTTCCTGATAACCAGGAAAATGGCGTCCCGCAACGGAAGTGCGACACTTCGGATACCGGAAGTTACGTCTTAGTGTGCCTACGCGTTACGTCACGTGGTCTTGTGACTTCCCCGAGGGACTGGGGATGGTTGAGGGGATTTATCGAGAAAGGGATATATTACACTGTTAGAGTCTCCGCTAACAATTAAAGTTCCGCGCTTATGGTGGTCTATAACCGAGAGTATGTGGGAAAGGAATGGTAAAGGGTCTTGGTTTGGGGCGTAGTATGCAACAATGGTGACATCTACATCAAGGAGTTGCCCTACTAACAGGAGGTAACGACCCTCCGGGTCTTTGATTTCGGTGCATAGCGTGAAAGGTGTTGTGCGATGAAAGGCAATCAGTACTCCCCTGCGTTTGGTGGTGGCTTAGGCTCTATAGACCTGAGGATACCGAGGGCCAAAAAACTTAGGAGTGGAGTTGGGAGTGAAGTGTGTTTCCTGTAGACAGACCATGTGAGCTTTAAGTGTAGCAAAGGTTTGGAAAGCCTTATTACGTTTCTGTGGAATATTGAGGCCCTGTACATTCAGGGTAAGGATATTTAATGAGCCCATGGGGAAAGTGCATAGTGGTTAGGATAGCATGGCACTACCTCCCGGGGTAGAGCCTGACGGTTACTGTAGGAGATGAGAACGTAATGGAGTGTGTTGTGCAGAGCCATGGAGTCATGTTGGAGGGAGGGAGGAGGGTTACGGTATGAGAGAGGTAACAGGAAAGAAGGGGTGTAAGGGGCCATTTAGGGCCTAAAAGGTGGGTTCCCAAGGACACCCTAAATCAGGGTGGGCTAGGGAACAATAGTAGCCCAAGTGTTATCAAATAACCAATAACACAGGGGCTAGGTTGGAGTGCGCAGGTACACGGTCCATGAGGATGACAGCAACTTGATTGATAAATGGTGGCGAGGTCCCGGTAGAAAAAACAGGTGTGTAAAGAAAACACATTCAAGAATATCATGGTATCCCAGACCTAGACGGCATTAGCAGAACTAGTGAGACATCACGGGGGACGGGGTGTAGCATCGCATGCCGTCAAAGCCTAGGCTCCCAAATATAAACTAAACTAAAATGGAGCCCGGAGGGGGGGGGGTGCAGAACAATCCCCAGGTTGAAAAATTTAACAGGTAGAGGGAGAAAGGATATCAGCGGTGGTAACCGCAGTGACAGTCAAAAGAGTACACCGTTTGGTGTGTGTGGCCAAAAAAAAAGTGGGAAAAAGAAGGACAAACTTGGGACATAGTTCAGTCCATGGTATCTTGTGAAGATAGACGCGGAGATGAAAAACGTCCACGTTTGTGGAGGTTGAGTGGGCCTTCAGTAGCACGCGCGGGGAAGGACTTCCGTGGCGAGCAGGATGTGGACCTCCGCTTGGCGCTTTCTGAAGGCGTCGCTGGGGGATGTAGTTGTAAGATCCGCAAGGTGTCTAGTAGGTCTTCTGGAGTCTTGCATGTGTAATCTTGAGACTGGTATCGGAAGCACACTGTGAAAGGGAAGCTCCACCTATATTGTATAGCGTGTTGTTGAAGTACTTGTAGGTGAGGTTTCATAGCCCTGCGCTTGGAGATAGTTGAGGGACATACAGTCAGGTCCATAAATATTGGGACATCGACACAATTCTAACATTTTTGGCTCTATACACCACCACGATGGATTTGAAATGAAACAAACAAGATGTGCTTTAACTGCAGAGTGTCAGCTTTAATTTGAGGGTATTTACATCCAAATCAGGTGAACGGTGTAGGAATTACAACAGTTTGCATATGTGCCTCCCACTTATTAAGGAACCAAAAGTAATGGCACAGAATAATAATCATAAATCAAACTTTCACTTTTTAATACTTGGTTGCAAATCCTTTGCAGTCAATTACAGCCTGAAGTCTGGAACGCATAGACATCACCAGACGCTGGGTTTCATCCCTGGTGATGCTCTGCCAGGCCTCTACTGCAACTGTCTTCAGTTCCTGCTTGTTCTTGGGGCATTTTCCCTTCAGTTTTGTCTTCAGCAAGTGAAATGCATGCTCAATCGGATTCAGGTCAGGTGATTGACTTGGCCATTGCATAACATTCCACTTCTTTCCCTTAAAAAACTCTTTGGTTGCTTTTGCAGTCTGCTTTGGGTCATTGTCCATCTGCACTGTGAAGCAGCGTCCAATGAGTTGTGAAGCATTTGGCTGAATATGAGCAGATAATATTGCCCGAAACACTTCAGAATTCATCCTGCTGCTTTTGTCAGCAGTCACATCATCAATAAATACAAGAGAACCAGTTCCATTGGCAGCCATACATGCCCACGCCATGACACTACCACCACCATGCTTCACTGATGAGGTGGTATGCTTAGGATCATGAGCAGTTCCTTTCCTTCTCCATACTCTTCTCTTCCCAACACTCTGGTACAAGTTGATGTTGGTCTCATCTGTCCATAGGATGTTGTTCCAGAACTGTGAAGGCTTTTTTAGATGTCGTTTGGCAAACTCTAATCTGGCCTTCCTGTTTTTGAGGCTCACCAATGGTTTACATCTTGTGGTGAACCTTCTGTATTCACTCTGGTGAAGTCTTCTCTTGATTATTGACTTTGACACACATACACCTACCTCCTGGAGAGTGTTCTTGATCTGGCCAACTGTTGTGAAGGGTGTTTTCTTCACCAGGGAAAGAATTCTTCGCTCATCCACCACAGTTGTTTTCCATGGTTTTCCGGGTCTTTTGGTGTTGCTGAGCTCACCGGTGCGTTCCTTCTTTTTAAGAATGTTCCAAACAGTTGTTTTGGCCATGCCTAATGTTTATGCTATCTCTCTGATGGGTTTGTTTTGTTTTTTCAGCCTAATGATGGCTTGCTTCACTGATAGTGACAGCTCTTTGGATCTCATCTTGAGAGTTGACAGCAACAGATTCCAAATGCAAATAGCACACTTGAAATGAACTCTGGACCTTTTATCTGCTCATTGTAATTGGGATAATGAGGAAATAACACACACCAGGCCATGGAACAGCTGAGAAGCCAATTGTCCCATTACTTTTGGTCCCTTAATAAGTGGGAGGCACATATGCAAACTGTTGTAATTCCTACACCGTTCACCTGATTTGGATGTAAATACCTTCAAATTAAAGCTGACAGTCTGCAGTTAAAGCACATCTTGTTCGTTTCATTTCAAATCCATTGTGGTGGTGTATAGAGCCAAAAATGTTAGAATTGTGTCGATGTCCCAATATTTATGGACCTGACTGTAGGTCTTGGAATAGTTGGTAGGTATGACCCTGGAACTGTAGAGAGTCTGCGTTATGGGCAGCTTGTAGGAGTTGCTCTTTGGTGCGGAAAAAGTGGAGCTTGGCAATAATGTCACGTGGTGGACCGTCCGTGCGTCGCGGTGCTAATCCCCTGTGTACTCTATCCAATTCTAACCTTTCGATTGGGATAGCTGGGGCAAGCTCTTGGAACAGAGCTGTTACCATTGATTGGACATCTACGATCGTTTCCGGAAGGCCACGGATACGCAGGTTTGAGCTCCGTGCCCAGTTTTCAAAGTCCTCCAGTCGTGTCATTAGTGTTGCATTTTCGTCACGCAGGAGATCAAGGTCATCCGTTTGTGTCTGAAGCGAGGCATCAAGACCATCTACCCACTGTTCTAGATCCGCAGTACGTTGTCTTGGTTCACGGATTTCCCTAGATAGCGTGGCAGTGATGCGGTCCGAGGTCTGCTTCAAAGCTTTGTGTAGCATTTTTTCGAAGCGTGACAGTAGGTCAGGGGGCGTAAGGTCAGGCGTCAGGGCATGTGCAGAGATGTCCGTTTCAGTGTCAGACTCACCCTCAGATGTGCAGGGATGGCTGGGCTGCGGATCTTGTAGGGCTGCATATGCGTCATAAGTCAGATACGTCACGTCCGGTCATGTGCACTGGTGATACGCACGCCGACCTACAAGGAGGTAGCCATTTTCACATGCCATGAGTCATGCAAAGGCTGTACAGGCGCCATGGAGAGGTCGGAACCCGCGAAATGTCGGCTGATGTAAGCGGTGGTTCCCTGGATCAACACGGCAGTACCTATGAAGGATTTCTCTTCTTTTTTCTACTACCCATTGCACAGGTGGTGAGTGGACTGTGAGTGGACTGTTACAGGACATTTGAAAAAGGTTCCTTGCGATCTATATGATATAATATATATCTACCATAGAGTGAAACCGCTTACAGTGACTATACTTATATTGTTTGTCTTATTACAGGATGGGGACATTATGGTGTTTTATATAGAAACAAGGCATATTACATATATTGCAACAGGCGGAAGATCTACTGGGCCTCATCTTGTTTCCAACACTAAAGTGATTTGCAGTCCACATGTTGTGGTGAAGAAACCATTTAAAGCAGATTTCTGCTATTTGCATCTATGTTTCTATCAAGACAACAACAGGGACTCTTTCAATTATAAGAATCCTTACAACTATTATATAGGGTTGTACTGCATATATATTATGTTTTACCCATATTGCCTTCTATAGGCTCAGGGTCATGCCTCTCTTTTGACGATTACTGTATCCGTCGTTTTGCATGCATGTGATATGATATACCCTTGGTATAATTTTTGGAAAATCCCCTTTATGGGGTGTAACCTATATGGTAATGATATATGCTTATATATATATAGCATGTGATATTGCATACCTATGGTATAATTTTTGAATATACCTCCTTTAGGAAGTGTTACCTATGTGCCAGTGCTGCAAGTGCTTTAGACTATTGTGGTCATAGCCTTTGTAGCACATATACCTAGACCGGTCTTGGTGTGATTTTAATGGTTTTAGGTCTTTGTGTATTGTCTCATACTGAGGGGGGCTGTTATGTAGATGTCAGCCCCCCTGCTCTCTCGTTCCCTCTCCTCTGCCTCAAGAAGGTGCAGGCATTAGTGGGCGGGCCTGTGTGCGGCTCAGTATGGGGACAGAGTCCCCTGTCGGATTTCTCCGACCAGCTGTGGCAAATCCGCCATTGGTCAGGGCGGATCAGACCCTGGGTTATGTGCCGCGGGGATCGGAGCCCCCTGAGCTGTATCGCGGGCCGGGTCCCGCTGCTCCACGGCGCTGTCACCTGACGGGGAGCCGGAGCCTCATTGGGACATGTCCGTCCCGCCGGCCGCGCATGCGCACTCGTCTCTCTTCTACACTTTTTTTAATAATAGTTTGCAGAGTTTCTTCTACACTGTGTAGAAGTTCAAAGTTAATCTCTCTCTCTCTCCCGGCCCTATCACGGAGAGGGGCAGAGGGAAATTAATTTTCCCTCTTCAGCTAAGCAAATTACAGCTGGGAAATAATGCAGTTAGATATGATGCAAAATACATGACCATTTATCCACCCTACATATAGCTTAATGGCTTGTTAGCCCTCCTCAGTGCAAGATATGGGCAATATATTTTGGGTAAAACAAAGGCTAAGTTGGCAGCTTACTTGGCTGCAAAAGATTGGAGGGTTTACTTCTACCTAAAAAATGGCTGTCAGATTTTCTTTAAAAAAAAAAATATATATATATATATATCTATCTATCTATATATATATATTTATATTTATTTATTTTCTTAATAGTTTACAGAGTCTCTTCTACACTTTTTTAATAATAGTTTACAGAGTCTCTTCTACACTTTTTTTAATAATAGTTTGCAGAGTTTCTTCTACACTGTGTAGAAGTTAATCTCTCTCTCTCTCTCTCTCTCTCTCTCTCTCTCTCTCTCTCTCTCCCCACCCTTTCACAGAGAGGGACAGAGGGAGATTAATTTTCCCTCTTCACCTAATCAAATTACAGCTGGGAAATAATGCAGTCAGATATGATGCAAAATACATGACCATTTATCCACCCTACATATAGTTTAATGGCTTGTTAGCCCTCCTCAGTGCAAGATATGGGCAATATATATTGGGTAGCACAGAGGGAGCAATAAAACTGGCTAACAAATGATCCAGATTGGATTGTGGTGATTTTTTTAACAATTAATTGTATTGTCTTCACAATCACATATGTTATGTTTTACTATTTGTCCACTATTGTGTTGCAGATAACTTTTATTGCACATACTGATGAGTTGCCATACATAAAGGAAAGTTATTCTTATGTTGTTTTCTTACCCTATTAAGCAAACATAAAAGGCATGTACAAGAAATATTTACCCACTGGTGGTTTTGTTTGTTCCTTGGAATACAAGCCTCACCTTTGGGGAAGGAGCAAGTCATTCACAGGACCCATAGCACAGATATCCTGTGGTTCTGCACTGGCAGTGCAGTTTATTGGTGGCATTTCCTGACACTGATCATCTATTCCTAAGGAACAATGTCCATTTCATATAATTGATAATTGGATACTACATGCCATATACCCCAATTTATTTTTTTCACATACAGTAATGTAGAAGATGCCCATGTGGTTTCAGGAACACATAGTGCTGATCTCCCTGTACTCTGGAAATATTGCTTCATAAGAAAATCATCAAAATAAAAGTACACAAGCTGAAATGTGCAAGCCGGCAAGTCCTGTTGCCTCAGTTTACCCTAGTTATTTCATCTAGAAAATATACTGTAGACGGTAACAAGTGGACTGTTTGGAGAGATTTACTAAAACTGGAACATGCGAAATCTGCTGCAGCTCTCCATAGAGAACAATCAGCATCCAGGTATTATTGTCACAGTTTAATTGAACAAGCTGAAGTTAGAAGCTGATTGGCTACCATGCACAGCTGCACCAGTTTTCCGGTCTAAGTAACTTTCACCCTTTATATCAAAGCTAAAATTCAAACAAAAACGTATTCCTAGGCATTAAAGTTAGCACAATTCTACCTACAAAACACTTGTTTTGGTATATATATATATATATATATATGAAAAACTGGGTACAACTTACAGAAATCGGCTGGGAAGCAGAGAGACTTGTTGGCTGTAGTGCACTTAACTGATACTTCACATTTGGGATTTTAGTTGGTGTATATCTGTATAAGCAAAATTATTTTAATAAGTAACTTTACATCACAATTGCAAGAAATTGGTAACAGACTGAAAAATGGAATATCTTTCCTTTCCTTGAATAAAACACTCATGAGGACATGACCCATCCCTAAAAAACAGATTATGGAAATGTCCGTTGTGCATCAAGCTGGTATATAGGTAGCATAATCAGATATTGTATACAAAAAAATATTTACTGTATGTTATTCTCAGAAGTGATATAGTCAGTTTTGGTTTGGTTGAAGATTTAAGCAGTGTAGACTGTACTGTTCATTTGGATCAGTTAATAAGGCAAGAGAAGACATGATATTAAAAAAGGAGCACTATAAAAATCAGATCAGTCAAAGTCAATTTTTAGTTGGCTGCACCAGATTATTCACTTTGTTATAGCATTACTAAATAAACTCTAGTTCCTCCACTTGTAAAGAAATGCTACTTTATTGGAAGCTCACTCAGCTTTGCATCACACAGCGCACAGATTGTCTGTTTCCAAAGCACATACCCATTGCTTATGCCTTGAATTCCACATTCTAATAAAATGTCCTTCATTACTAAAAGGAAGCATAAAATAAGCATTATAAACAAAATATATGTATAGACATTGTAATTACTTTCTCATTAACTGCTTTTGCACCCACCCTATAGCAGAAATACTGCCACAGGGCGGCATGGGTGCTCAAAATCATGTATATATATATATGTGATTTTGCAGTTCCAGCGGCTTCAGCTGTCAATCACGAGGCCTTGGCTAGTGATTACTCGCCGGTACCCAGTGATCGCCAAGTATCTCTGACAGGGGAGAGACCTGTGTATAAACAACACAGATCTCTCCCCTGTCAGCTCCCGCACACTGCTTTGGATGGCTCTGCATAGCAGAGCCATCCAAAGCAGTGTGTTTACAGTGAAGCACACACACAGCCAACAGTGAAACAGCATGCAGCTGTTTGATCGCCCCAAATGTTAACCCCTTCCTGCCCAGTGCCATTAGTACAGTGTCAGTGCTTTTTATTAGCACTGATCATTGTATTGGTGTCACTGGGGATGTCAGTGACACGAAGTCAGTTCCCCCCAGTGTCAGAATGCCTGCTGCAGTCCCACAGTCTCGCTATAAATCACTGATTACTAGTAAAAAAAATTGTAAAAAATCCAGTATATATACAGCCATTTGTAAACGCTATAACTTTCACATAAACAAATTAATTTACATGTATTGGGATTTTTTTTAGCACAGACATGTAGCAAAATACATTTTGGCCTAAATTTATGATGAAATTTGATTTTTTAATTTATTTACTGGACATGTTTAATAGCAAAAAGTCCAAAATATAGTTTTTTTTCTCAAAATTGTCGGTCTTTTTTTGTTTATGGCGCAAAAAAAAAATGCAGTGTTGCATGACCGTGCAATTGTCAATTAAAGTAATGCAGTACCGTATCGCAAAAAATGGCCTGGTCGGGAAGGGGGGTAAATCCTCTGGAGGGCATGTGGTTAAACTCAAAGTCATTCATACCAAAGTTATAATACATAAACATTTTTCACCAGGGGCGGACTGACAACTCATGGGGCCCCCGGGCAATAAGGGATCATGGGGCCCCTGTGTCCTCGCCCACACTCAAACCACACCCAAAAAAGCCTATGAAAGGTACCAGGGACATCTCATGGGGCCCCCTACTGACCCCCAGCCCCAATGGTCAGTCCGCCCCTGTTTTTCACCCATATTTTACTTTGTAAATAATTTGTAAATCCAGAAACAGGTATTATTATGATATACATTTGTAAATATATTATATTTGTATGAATAATCCTTTTGATTATTTTTTTTTTTACAATGGGCAACTCACTGGGCTGTCTCTCTGATGGGTTTATGAGTCTCATAGCCATGACGTCATTGAAGTCATTTTCTTTATTTCTTCCACCAAATATGTACAGCTTTAAAATAAAAGTTAACGTGAGAGCAGCATTTGATACCAATTAAAAGAGCAACACGTAGCATCTTTGATTTGCAAACATCTGTTTCAGCAGTGATCAAAGATGATATGCAAGGTCCAATTTGTTAAAACAGACGAGTTATTTTAACTCCATATGTTATGTCATCTCATGATAATTTTCTTTTAAAAATTAAAAAACATGCAATGAAGTTGAGAAAACTGTAAACAGTAAAAGTTAAGGAGTACAGAAAAAAACTGAACTAGTTTGCTTTCAGGCTATTACATGCCATTCTATGTAGACGCATAACGGGATTACAGTGGTAATACAGAGATGACTGAAAAAGCTTAAGCTGACCTGGTAAGAAGAATACAAAATATTAAGAATAATGTTTTGTTATCATTTTAATTCTATAAATGCTGAGTATATTTGGTGGCAATTCTGGCTTCAATAGAACCTTTTTTGTTATCTTTACTATCCAGTTGTTTCAAGAATTTTACAAGACAAGTAAAACATAGAATGTTGCTGGTTTAAAATAAAACACTTAAAAATGTATATGCACACAGAGGAACAGACACGCTTGATAACAGAACATTGAGTTCTCATATAACAAGCATGAGAGGTTTTTTTCAAAACCCAGAGATGAAGAGCTCACCTCATATTAAACATTTTCAGAGTTTGAAGGCAACATTGCAAAGAAAAAAACTCTAGCAGAACAATTTATATAATTTTTCACACTCATGATAAAATCTGTATTTTTTTCTGGCTTACTTAAAACCGCCAATCATATACTTTCATAAAGCAGTAGTACAGTAGAATAAAATGAAAATTGCACAATATTTGTGTAACTGTTTTTTAAATTCATCTTTTCAACAAAAAATATACTAAAATTAAACATAATACAATAGCCACATTTTTGGTAACATATTAAAGATAGTGTTGTGTCATGCAAATTAATACCAGATATGTTAAGTCTTAAAATTGTGCACACCCATGAAATGGCAAAAAAGTATGGTATCCAAAATTGTCCACATGCAACACTTAAAAAAAAAAACAGGTGCACACTTTTGGGTAAAAGGTTAGATAAAAGTTAAACACTGAACCAACCCACCACCTCTATTACTATAGAACCCTTCCAGACTACAGGCAGCCATTATGTTTATCTCTGTTACTTTCAATGTAAGCATTCTATTTGAAATACAACACCACTGTTATCCCTACCGCTTGCCACCAATGTAACGGAACCAGACCCCAACTGCACTAGGGTATTTCCGTTAGACTCCCGCTTCCCTGTCCGAACACAGATCAACGGACACCACCGCTGACCACACAAGACTAGACAAGACCAGTCTTGAAATAACTCAGGAAATAGACTGCTTTATTTTAACACAGACACAAGATATAAACATTCAAGAGAACAATCCCCCTCCCTGCATAAGGACACAGGGTGGGGCAAACCACATCTAGCAACAAGAAATGCATCAGCAGACACCCCCCACCATACCAATACACAAAAACATACATCCCATAATAGTTTGCTCCCAAGCAAGACACACAATAGAACAATGGGATGCACCACATGGCAGTAAACAATGAACAATCCCCACACCCCACCTATACATGTCTACACAATATCAGGACATTCCACCCTGTACCCCTAACAGGCACAGGGTGACTTACATATGGGGAGCTGAGACAGGGGTCTCCCCACCCTTCCAAAGTGAGCTGTGTTCCATGGGCCCCCAACCTAAAGTCACTCCCGTCACAGCCATTAAGTTTATCTCTGTTACTTTCAATGTAAGCATTCTATTTGGAATATAACACCACTGTTATCCCTACTCTATATCAGGCTGAAATAAAGGAGGGGGGGGGGGTATTGAACTCCATATTATCCCTGTATTTTTCCTTTACAATAAGTATAGGATGTAAGAGCTACAACAGCAGAATGTATTGAGCAAGGTAAAATAAACAGAGAAGAGAATCAAGAACATAAGGAACACAACAGAGACCATAAACTGCATGTATTTACTTACATGGCTTTGCAGAACAAAAGAAGTATGCTTATATCTGCATGTTGGTGGAATCCCAAAATATAGTGGTGTTTTCCATTTAATCTTTGCTGAAAAAAAAGATTTTTTTTCCTATGTATTCAAATAGTCCAATATTCTAGCCATTGGTTAGATTAAATTATGTGCAATACAAATATATCTTGTTAAATGATACAGTATGTCAATCTTCTTGTCTATGGGGTACAAACAATTGCATTTAGGGGACCTTGGGAGGTACTATTAATACTGAAACAGAAGTTTACTGTTAAAATGATACTTATACTCCATTACAGTTTTATGGCTTCTGCTTTAGTTGACATCAAATTGTATAATATCTCTGAGCAAGGATAACTCACTACATCTATTCCTGTAATATTAACACAGTCTTCTATTAATATGAAAGAATGCCAGCTGCACTCCACTTAGCTCCTCTTGCAGTATTTTTTAATAATCGATGAATTGGCTGCCTACAGTAATGTCTCCACTGTGACGATTGCGGCGTCAGACCCCAGCCCTTCTCACCAAACTCGTGATCGAAGGACTAGCCAATCTAAAACTGCGATGTCACGTGCGTTACAATGCCACGCCCAGCTGCACCCTGCACAATGATTTTACAGCTCACTGGACCACAAATCGATGTACCGGCAGCCTGAGCGCGATTGTTACTGGATCAGGTTAATTATGCAATTAACCCTTCACACTGCCATCACCTCCTTTTTTTACAGAGAAAGAGGAAACTCGGCAATATCAGCAATACATTAGGATGATTAGATAATCATCTGGATACCACTGTCACCGCAGACAGGCTATACAGAGGGTTAAACACACATAGTAGCGCTCTTCAGTGGCAGGAATTCGTAAGTTTCATTAAAGAGCTATAGAAACAGTTCAACACCTTCAGACAGAAAGATTTATTACTAAAAGGTCAAAAGGGTGCAATAAAAATATTTACAGAAAAAAGTTGTAACCAATATATATATAAATACAGAGAGCAATAACACAGAAAAAAGGTAACAGAAAGAAGTTTAGAGAGGTAGAGTACTTGCCAAAAGTCCTGGGTTAAGCAGATCAAGTTTTAGAGCAAAAGGGCACCGTCTCCTAAGTTGGTTCTGATGTTAAAAGGGAGATTTCTTCAACTTCCACTCTTAGGCCTATTTTGTAGTCCCCCAGCAGGGGATGTCTCTGAAGCCAAGGACCAATGCCTCATTTGGGGAGGGGTGTCTAGGCGGAGACCCAAGCTAGAACCAAAATCTCTCATAGCTTATATTTTGGCTCATAACTTTTCCTAGGCACAAGTAACATTCCACCCTTGGGTAGATTTATATGCAGACGCATCTGCGGAAAGGTTAGATATGAAATATGAAAGACATACTTGAATGGTTCAAGAGATGTAATTTTCTGCTTTCCTATATATTCCAGCCAAGGAGTGTGACATATCAAATGGTTTGACTTCTCGTGAGCAATCTGAAGATATGCCTGGTTTTTATGTAAGTCTCTCATATTCCAAGATATGAGACATAAGGGGAAAATGGATTTTAAAAGTGGTATATAGTTTATGACTCCCCTGGAATGTCTTTGAACTCAGGGGAAGGCTTGGGTTATCCTTTTACGAGGTGCCAGATTGCACAGTTTCTTAGAGCGCCCAGCTCAGAGAGGTTTTATAGCTCGGAGCTTCTGCTGTGCCCTGGCCTGCCTGTGACACTTCCAACACACACACCGACCACATGTCACTGTGAATCTCAGAGAAGGGAGGGGATGAGGAAAGATATGTTTGTCCAAGATGGATGATCCATTGCCAAGATGGAGGTTGGAGCAAAATGGTTGAACCACATCCATCTCTGTGGGTACGATTGATACATCCACCAAAAATCCAACCTTCCTTAACCACTTGCCTACCAGGCACTTATACCCCCTTCCTTACCAGGCCAATTTTCAGCTTTCAGCGCTGCCGCACTTTGATTGACAATTGCGCGGTCATGCAACATTGTACCCATATGAAATTTTGATCATTTTTTTCTCACAAATAGAGCTTTCTTTTGGTGGTATTTAATCGCCACTGGGCGCTTTACTTTTTGCGCTATAAATTAAAAAAAGTGCAAAAAATTTGAAAAAAAAAAAAAAGTTTATTTGTTTCTTTTATAAAATTTTTCAAACAGGTATTTTTTCTCCTTCACTGATTTGCGTTGATGAGGCGGCACTGATGGGCACTGATAGGCGGCACTGATGGGCACTGATAGGCAGCACTAAAGGGCACTGATAGGCAGTACTAATGAGGTGGCACGGATAGGCGGCACTGATAGACAGCACTAATTAGGGGTCACGGATAGGCGGCACTGATATGCAGCACTGATAGGCGGCACTGATAGGTGACACTGATGATGGGTACTGATAGACGGCACTGACTGGCATCACTTCTGGGCACTGACTGGCGGCACTGACTGGCACAACCCCTGGGCACTGACTGGTGGCACTGACTGGCAGCACTGGTGGGTGGCACTGGTGGGTGGCACTGGTGGACAGCACTGGTGGGTGGGCACAGGTGGGTGGCACTGGTGGGCACAGGTGGGTGGCGCTGGTGGGCACAGGTGGGTGGGCACAGGTGGGTGGCACTGCTGGGCACATGTAGGTGGCACTGCTGGGCACAGGTAGGTGGCACTGCAGAGTGGCACAGGTGGGGGCACTGCTGGGCACAGGTGGGGGCACTGCTGGGCACAGGTGGGGGCACTGCTGGGAATGGGTGGGCGGGGCTAGTGGGCGCACAGCTGATCGGAACTTGCGGGGGTCACTGCTGGGCACCGATCATCAGGGCACTGATCATCAGTGCCCTGATGATCGGTGCCGATCCCCGCTCTGACAACTGCCGGTTCTCGGCAGTACTTTCCTCACGATCTGACAGCGTGAGGAAAGTGCAGCCGAGAACCGGCACTTGCATTTTCCTGTGATCAGCGTGTCATTGGACACCGCTGATCACGTGGTAAAAGGCCGGTGGGATCGGCCTTTCACCACATCTCGTGATCAGCTGTGTCCGTAGGACACAGCGATCACGGAGATCGCCGGGTGCGCGCCCCCTGGGGCGCGCAGGAGAGCGCGTTCTGGGAGGACGTCATATGACGTCCACTCAGAACTGGCCGGCCGCGGTGAAGCCGTCATTCGGCTATGCGCGGTCGGCAAGTGGTTAACATGTTTCATCACTCCTGGGTTGTTCACAAGGACAGGAGACTTCCCCTATAATAATGCAATGTGGATGTTGGCGTCCTAAGCCAAGCTCTCCTGCTACAGTATATCCTAAGCACTCCTTTATCCGAAAATCCTCTTCTCCAGCTACAGCAGGATTTCTATTTGTAGAAAAGGATAGTACTCTCCACACCTGTATTGATTATCATGCATTTAATGCTATCAATGTCAAGAAGCACCACCCGATGCCCCTTATTTTGGAGCTCTTAGATTGCATCTGTGGATTCACAAAAGTAGACCTATGAGGCACGTACAACCTGACTCACATGTAAGAGGCAGACGAATGGAAGACTGCATTTACCACCAGACATGCTCACTATGGGGTGGATTTAATAAAGGCAAACAGGCTGTTCACTTTGCAAGGAAATTTTCCCTTAGCTTACTGAATGTGGTGAAAATTCATTTAGCAAAGAACACCTAATCATGTGGAAGAAATATAAATAAAAACAGTATTTTCCTGCACTTGATTGGATGATGGAAGTCAGCAGAGCTTCACCTAATTCCCTAAGCTAAGGGAAAATGTCCTTGTAAAGTGAAAAATCTATTGCACATCAAATAGTCTATTTGATTACCAAGAATTCCAAAGCTCCTGATGAGTAAGAATTTATTACTCTAACCACTCCCATCCTGGCCTTATATCTGTCCAGGAATCCACTATTCATTAGACTTTAGTGCCTTCAGAGCTTGGATCCAAACTCCATTTGGTCTCATGACTCCAAGCTCTACAGACATACTGATGTCCTCAGAACTCTCATATTTCTTTGCCCCAGTAGTGGTGGCCAAATCTCCAAAGAGACGTGGAACACTACATAAAAGCTTGTTTGATTTAATTGTAAACCAAGTCTCCTACTCATGCACCTATAGGTCCTCTTCTGCTAACTATTCCCAGAAAACCTTGGTTCCACCTCTCATGGACCTTATTACTGAGATCACTATTTCTGCTGGCTGTATAACTATTTGGATAGTGGTAAACTGCAAATTGTGTACCCCTTCCCTCATGACCCTCAGCAGCAGTCTTTCTTTATCTGGGAGGTCTTCAGGTTTTATGACATGCCAACCTGGATTGTTGTTGACCATGGCCCTGTAAAAGGAGGGTAATATCACACTCATATCTGCTCTGTTCCAGAGCTGGGTTTCTCTTCCTGGCCATTTGCAAAACATGCAGTCCAAAGTTTTACTTTGGGAATAGTCAGAAGATTATGGAGACCAAGACATGACTGTAGGGCTGGGGTGTAAGAGACCTAAAATACGTAATCTGGTCAAAAGTACTGCAGTAGGTTTCCCTGCATGTAAGCAGTATTTGTCGAATGTAGAAGAAAGTCAGCAAGATGAAGGGGGCTTTTTAGGGAATTAAATATATAATTGATTCAATACTATTTTTGTACCCAGAGTTGGGCTTTAAGTTATGCTCCCTGCACAGAAATACCCAGATGATCATCTATGGAAAGCTTAGGACCCCTATTACTTCTCCCCTTAGAGCACAATGTACTTTCCTGCTACTCAGCAACTAACATACATCAACTGTGCTCTTACTGCAACAAACCTCTTGGCCTACAATGGGCTATTATGTGGATCCATGTATTTGTCATATCTTTAACTGCCCTGCCAATTACTGCAGATATGTATCTTTGCAAACAAGTGATCTACTTCTAACCATACTTTCCTCTGACATAATAATAGCTCTGTAAATATATTATAGCAGTTATAGTTACAGAGAAGTCTGATAGGATGGAACAGCTATACTAAAAAAACATGAACGCTATAAACAGCAACATCTCATTGTCTTACTTAAGCCATTATACTCTGCATTATTTAGTAGTATAATGAACAGGAGTAATTACAACCAAGCTGCAGTGTTCTGGGAGAGAAATTTCTACTGATTCTGACTATTCAGTAGGGCTTAAACATTGGTAAGAAAGATTAGAACTGTGTTTATAGCAACATCTTAGTAAACAGTTCTACATCAATACTTAATGTGTTTCTGTCAGAACTCTCATAGCTAAAACAAATGCCTCTATCACTTTGTTCTGTGCGTACCCTTTAGTGACATTATATACTGTTTTATAACTGTTGTTTGAGTATCATTCTCTGGTAGGCACTGGCTAATCTCTACATGTTATTGAGCATCATAACAATATAAGCATCTGTCATTTCTGGAGCAGGATCTGCTGCAAGGATGGAATAATGACGCTCGAAATCGTAAGAGTTATTATACTTATAAAAGCTTTATCTAAGGATAGACTGGTTTATCCCAGACATATCGGAATCATAAAATATATGTTGATGCCCATTTATAGGGACAGGTTTATAAAACGGTAGTAAGAAATTGGATTTCCTAGAGTATCTCTCTAATCTTTGAAGCATCATATCACTATTGCCCACTGGTGCTAAATATGATCCAGAGGAATCTGACGCAAACATCAGTTAATCTGGTTTCCTAAAGCTGAAATGTAGGCAATATAAAAATTAGCACATCAGTATGTTACTAGCATTAACACAGCAGTATATTTTTCCCTAACTCCTCTTAACGGGGGTGTATTTACTGCGAGGCATAGAAGGCATTTGACTTGGGTGGCATTATTCGGGCGGGGCAGTGCTGCCCCTAGGCAAAATGGACACACGTGGCAGAGGAAGAAGAAGCAGGTGAGGCACTGCAGGAGCTCCTGAGGATGGTGTAGAGGAGATGAGTCATCTCCGGAGCCATAATGTTTGCAGCAGTCTCTGCCACGAGAGGCTGTGGGCTGCTGTATGGTGTCAGACTCTCCCTCCCTATCCTGATCATAGCTTCGGTAGCACCTGGTGGATGTCATTCTGTGAGCTGTTCTGGTGGCAGATGTCATTCTGTGGGCTGTGCCAGTAGCGCATGTCACTCTGTGAGCTGTGCCAGTAGTGAAGGTCATTCTGTGGGCTGTGCCAGTAGTGAATGTCATTCTGTGGGCTGTGCCAGTAGTGAATGTCATTCTGTGGGCTGTGCCAGTAGTGAATGTCATTCTGTGAGCTGTGCCAATAGCGCATGTCATTCTGTGAGCTGTGCCAGTAGTGAATGTCATTCTGTGAGCTGTGCCAGTAGTGAATGTCATTCTGTGAGCTGTGCCAGTAGTGACTGTCATCCTGTGAGCTGTGCCAGTAGTGACTGTCATCCTGTGAGCTGTGCCAGTAGTGAATGTCATTCTGTGGGCTGTGCGGTGAGTGCTGGAACAACTCTCTCTCCTCTCTCTTTCTCCCTCTACCGCTCTCTCTCTCCCCCCCCCATCCATCACTATGCCATCACTGGCTCCAGTTTGAATGGGGGGGGATGTTTTGCTCTTGCTTAGGGCAGCATGAAACCAACATGCACCACTGTTGTTAGATCTGTTATTTTATTAATTCATGTAAAATGCCAAGCCAGCAAACCATATTATGATGGGGGTGCGCTTACAAGCTTGTATTTACATGGTTAAAACCTTTTTTTAAAAAAAAATTAAAAAAAGCTTGTTGTACTTTTTTTTAGAGTTGACAGTTGGCTCTCTTGCAATAGCAATCAGAGAGGCTTAGTAGCTGCTCGATTGCTATTATGAGCAGTGGGAGGAGATGTCCTTCCCTCCACTGCCTTCCACAGCTTTAACGGGATCTCCAGTCCCACTCAATCAACCAGCCAGCACTTCTGCCAGCTGATCATAGAGCAGAACAAAGATCAGATAAGCTTTGTTGGGCTCTATGATATAGTAACCTGGAAGTGATTAACTTACATCAATTCTTGTTTTTTATTTGGAAATACACAGCGCCATTTTTAAAAAAGAACAGCATTTAATCTTGGTGTCTTTAAATGCTTTTAAGGTCAGAGGAGGGATTTGGGGTTTTATTGATTCCTGGGTGGCACAGTGGCTTAGTGGTTAGCACGTCTGCCTTGCAGTAAATGGGTCATGGGTTCGATTCCCAACCATGGTGCCTCCTGCATGGAGTTTGTATGTTCTCCCTGTCCTTGCGTGGGTTTCCTCCGGGTGCTCCGGTTTCCTTACACACTCCAAAGACATGCTGGTAGGTTAATTGGATCCTGTCTAAATTGGCCCTAATATGTGTATGTATGAATGTAAGTTAGGGACCTTAGATTGTACACCCCTTAAGGGTTAGGGACTGATGTGAATGTACAATAAATATGTGTAAAGCACTGCGTAAATTGACAGTGCTATATAAGTACCTGAAATAAATAAATAAATTCCAGATCTCTTCATAAAGAGTACCTGTCACATGTCTTTTGCTATCACAAGGGATGTTTGCATTCCTTGTGACAGCAATATAAGTGATCAAAACATTTTTTTAAAAGCAAAAATGTACAAAAAAAGTGTAAAAACAAAAATTAAAGTTCCCCTGTTCCACCGTGCATGCTTGCAAAGGCATAAACACGTGCGCACACAAACAGTGATCGTCCCACACTTGTGAGGTATCACCGTGAATGTCAAACTATGGGCAATAATTCTAGCAGCAGGCCTCCAGACCTCCTCTGTAAATCTTAAGTGGTAACCTATAAAGGCTTTTAAAGCATTGCCTATGGATAGTAAAGTTTACGTTGTGTTACGGGCACGTGCAATTTTAAAGCATGACTTGTTTGGTATCTATTTTTTTGGTGTAACATCATCTTTTATATTTACAAAAAATGGATTGTATTATGTGTTTTTTTGCAATGAAAGTTTAAAATAATGTTTGTTTTTCAAAAAAATTGTGTTTAAAAAAACCGCTGCACAAATACCATGTGACATAAAATATTGCAAAACCCACCAATTTATTCTCTAGGGCCTTTGCTTAAAAAAAATAAAAAAAAATATTTTTTTGGGGGGGATATAAAAAGTCTGCACACCCCTGCTAAAATGTCAGGTTTCTGTGATGTAAAAAAATGAGTCAAAGATAAATAATTTCAGAACTTTTTCCACCTTTAATGTAACCTGTAAACTGTACAGTTGAGCAATTAACTGAAATCATAAAACAGAGAGCAAAAAAGTGAGCGCTTTCAATAAACAAGCAGCTGAAGCACACAGGATAACCAAAAAATCCTCACATGAAAATAAAATTAAAAGTGCAGCGCAAGAAATTAAATGTGACACAATAAAAAATGATCAAATAAAGTCCCAATTATGGTGACCTAGGGTAACAATGCACACTAACCATAAGTGCACATAAATAGTGCAGTGTAGTAAGGATGGAGTTCATAAAGTAGTCATCAGCATGGAGAGGGTAGATGTATTCCCTTGATCAATGAAGGTCCACACGATGATACAGAGCTAGGCAGAAGAAATCCACTAGATGGCAGAAAATGATCACGGCTCCACCAAAGAAAACACTGCTCCTCCACTGTACACCAACGATATCTAAGAAAAAAGATGCTCCCAACTATAATCAACAGATAGCTTGGGGCATGGCCAAAAAACCCAAGCTCTGTATCATCGTGTGGACCTTCATTGATCAAGGGAATACATCTACCCTCTCCATGCTGATGACTACTTTATGAACTCCATCCTTACTACACTGCACTATTTATGTGCACTTCTGGTTAGTGTGCATTGTTACCCTAGGTCACCATAATTGGGACTTTTTTTGATCATTTTTTATTGTGTCACATTTAATTTCTAGCGCTGCACTTTTAATTTTAATTAACTGAAATCATTTAGGTGCAGGGAAGAATAAAAAAATAAAATAATATGGTTGCATAAGTGTGCACACCCTTAAACTAATACTTAGTTGAAGCATCTTCTGATTTTATTACAGCACTCAGTCTTTTTGGGTGTGAGTCTATCAGCATGGCACATCTTGACTTGGCAATATTTGCTCACTCTTCCTTGCAAAAACACTCCAAAACTGTCAGATTGCGAGGGCATCTCCTGTGCACAGCCCTCTTCAGATCACCCACAGATTTTCAATTGGATTCAGGTCTGGGTTCTGGCTGGGCCATTCCAAAACTTTAATTTTCTTCTGGTGGAGTCATTCCTTTGTTGATTTGGATGTATGCTTTGGGTCATTGTCATGCTGAAAGATGAAGTTCCTCTTCATGTTCAGCTTTCTAGCAAAAGCCTGAAGGTTTTGTGCCAATATTGACTGTTCATAATTCCCTCTACCTTGACTAAGGCCCTAGTTCCAGCTGAAGAAAAACAGCCCCAAAGCATGATGCTGTCACCACCATGCTTCACTGTGGGTATGGTGTTGTTTTGGTGATGTGCAGTGTTGTGTGTGTGCCAAACATATCTTTTGGAATTATGGCGAAAAAGTTCAACCTTGGTTTCATCAGACCATAACACATTTTCCCCACATGCTGGGAGACTTCAGATGTGTTTTTGCAAAATTTAGCCGGGCTTGGATGTTTTTCTTCATAAGAAAAAGCTTCCGTTTTGCCACTCTACCCCATAGCCCAGACATATGAAGAATACGGGAGATTGTTGTCACATGTACCACACAGCCAGTACTTGCCAGATATTCCTGCAGCTCCTTTAATGTTGCTGTAGGCCACTTGGCAGCCTCCCAGACCAATTTTCTTCTCATCTTTTCATCAATTTTGGAGGGACGTCCAGTTCTTGGTAATGTCACTGTTGCACCATATTTTCTCCTCTTGATGATGACTGTCTTCACTGTGTTCCATGGTATATCTAATGCCTTGGAAATTCTTTTGTACCCTTCTCCTGACTGATATCTTTTACCAATGAGATCCCTCTGATACTTTGGAAGTTCTCTGCAGACCATGGCTTTGCTGTAGGATGCGACTAAGAAAATGTCAGGAAAGACCTACTAGAACAGTTAAACTTTATTTTGGGTTAATCAGAGGCACTTTAAATGATGGCCTGATTTTGAATGTGATTGCTTAATACTGAACACAGCTACATCCCCAGTTATAAGAGGGTGTGCACACTTATGCAACCATGTTATTTTAGTGTTTCATTTTTACTTCTCCCCCACCCTAAAAGATTTCAGTTTGTTTTTCAATTGCACAGTTTATAGGTCACATAAAAGGTGGAAAAAGTTCTGAAATGATTTATCTTTGCTTCATCACAGAAACCTGACATTTTAACAGGGCTGTATATACTTTTTATATCCATTGTATATATATATACAGTGGGGCAAAAAAGTATTTAGTCAGCCACCAATTGTGCAAGTTCTCCCACTTAAAAAGATGAGAGAGGCCTGTAATTGGCATCATAGGTAGACCTCAACTATGAGAGACAAAATGAGAAAAAAAATCCAGACAATCACATTGGCTGATTTGGAAAGAATTTATTTGCAAATTATGGTGGAAAATAAGTATTTGGTCAATATCAAAAGTTCATCTCAATACTTTGTTATATATCCTTTGTTGGCAATGACAGAGGTCAAACGTTTCCTGTAAGTCTTCACAAGGTTGGCACACACTGTTGCTGGTATGTTGGCCCATTCCTCCATGCAGATCTCCTCTAGAGCAGTGATGTTTTGGGGCTGTCGCTTGGCAACACGGACTTTCAACTCCCTCCAAAGGTTTTCTATGGGGTTGAGATCTGGAGACTGGCTAGGCCACTCCAGAACCTTGAAATGCTTCTTACGAAGCCACTCCTTCGTTGATCGGGAGGTATGTTTGGGATCATTGTCATGTTGGAAGACCCAGCCACGTTTCATCTTCAATGCCGTTGCTGATGGAACGAGGTTTGCACTCAAAATCTCACGATACATGGCCCCATTCATTCTGTCCTGTACATGGATCAGTCGTCCTGGTCCCTTTGCGGAGAAACAGCCCCAAAGCATGATGTTGCCACCCCCATGCTTCACAGTAGGTATGGTGTTCTTTAGATGCAACTCAGCATTCTCTCTCCTCCAAACGACAAGGTGTGTTTCTACCAAACCATTCTATTTTGGTTTCATCTGACCATATGACATTCTCCCAATCCTCTTCTGGATCATCCAAATGCTCTCTAGCAAACTTCAGATGAGCCCGGACATGTACTGGCTTAAGCAGGGGGACACGTCTGGCACTGCAGGATCTGAGTCCCTGGCGGCGTAGTGTGTTACTGATGATAGCCTTTGTTACGTTGGTCCCAGCTCTCTGCAGGTCATTCACTAAGTCCTCCCGTGTGGTCCTGGGATTTTTGCTCACCATTCTTGTGATCATTTTGACCTCACGGGGGGAGATCTAGCGTGGAGCCCCAGATCGAGGGAGATTATCAGTGGTCTTGTATGTCTTCCATTTTCTAATTATTGCTCCCACAGTTGATTTGTTCACACCAAGCTGCTTGCCTATTGCAGATTCAGTCTTCCCAGCCTGGTGCAGGTCTACAATTTTGTTTCTTGTGTCCTTCGACAGCTCTCTGGTCTTCACCATAGTGGAGTTTGGAGTGTGACTGTTTGAGGTTGTGGACAGGTGTCTTTTATACTGATAACAAGTTCAAACAGGTGCCATTGATACAGGTAATGAGTGCAGGACAGAGGAGCCTCTTAAAGAAGAAGGTACAGGTCTGTGAGAGCCAGAAATCTTGCTTGTTTGTAGGTGACCAAATACTTATTTTCCACCATAATTTGCAAATAAATTCTTTCCAATTCAGCCAATGTGATTGTCTGGATTTTTTTTCTCATTTTGTCTCTCATAGTTGAGGTCTACCTATGATGCCAATTACAGGCCTCTCTCATCTTTTTAAGTGGGAGAACTTGCACAATTGGTGGCTGACTAAATACTTTTTTACACCTATATATATATTGTTTGGGGGTTCTAAGAGATTTTCTAGCAAAAAAATACTGATCGTTACATGTAAACAAAAAGTGCCAGAAAAGGCTTGATCTTCAAGTGGGTAAATTGATTATAGTAAAAATTAAGCAGAGAGGAATGTTTTGGGAAAAGTGCTTATAACCGCAAACTTGCACTCATGTGTGGGCATTATGAGCCATTACAAGGGTTTTTCTGCCTTTTTTCTGCCAGAGGTTCTGGCATTTTCTCAGTAGCCTAGTTTGTATTGATCCTACAACTAGATGTCCATTTAGGACTACCCTATAACAGGATGTGGAAAAATAACAGATCTACCTGCAAGATCAAAAGGTAATGAAAAGTTACGGTAAATAGGGTAATCAGAAAAAGAAAAACTACCATGTGGATGCTATGGACAAACTACAATATGTATGCCTTTTTTTCATTTGATTGTACTTTCACTTTAGAACCTTATAATCCTATCCAGTCTGTTTTTCTTTTAGGACCCGGACAACTGCTGCACACTAAGCTGCGGCTGTTTAGTGTGCAGCAGCTATCTGTATCGGCTGCAGTGAGCCAGTGCTAGGGGTCGGTGTGATGCGTGATCTAGTACATCACACTGCTTCCTTTTTTTTGTGCAAACTTTATTCAAAGTGCACAAAAGTAAAACTTCATTCATGTCTCTGTACAGCAAAGTGGACCACAGTGAATAATTTATGGACTTTAAATCATTTCAGCCTTTTGCTTTCTTTACAACATTGTCTAAGTCTGTCTATTTGAAGCATCTATTTGAGGGAAGTTTGAGGTGATAAGGATGTATTTTCTACAACGAATTGATTACTCGCCCATTATTTCCTCCTCTGGACCATAGTGATAACGTCTAGGTTTGTTGGAGAAAGATTCTGGCTGTTGGAGAAATAATTTCATACATCTTGG
Source organism: Staurois parvus (assembly GCF_062004578.1). Classification (NCBI taxonomy): domain Eukaryota; kingdom Metazoa; phylum Chordata; class Amphibia; order Anura; family Ranidae; genus Staurois; species Staurois parvus. The sequence goes on along the minus strand of NW_028319228.1, from coordinate 10,698,680 downwards.
AATACTTATTGTCCATTGGGACTTCATATGCTGCAGATGATTGCTATATATTTAAAAGAGAAGGACACTCCCAAATAGATTGTGAGAAGATCTTCAATTTATACTCAGCCATTCACAAATTCGGATTTCAAGGGTCCATTAAATTAGGACTGCACTCAGTATTCACTACATTAATCCATAGGATCCAGTCCACATGATGCCATACTATTATGCATTTGTACCTTGGGGAACATGATGGGTGTGAACTGTAGTTTATTTTATTAGATACCCTTTAATTGTTTGTATTGTTTGTTTGGTTTTTATGAGAATGAATAAAGTATTTAATGGCCATCTGTCAGTAGATAATCTTGTTCACTTTCACAAGGGGTTAATTTGTGAGAAATTTGGGATTGGTGAGCCAGAAAGTTTATTTTTATGATGCTATTTTTCCATGATTATGTAATGTGTGGACGGCTCCCATTCAGGCATTTTGCCTTGTTTCTTTTTGGTGCAGAAGAGTGGTGTGCTGCTGTACAGTGACATGCGATCTTGTCTCGTACATTGTGATAAAATGCATCATCTTTGCATTTTACCGCAGATCACTGCAATGCAGATGCTGCCAGCATTGCAGTGTGAATAGGACATGTAGAAAACAATTGTTTTCTGTGCGTTCTAGTGGTGACTAGCGTTCTTTTAGTGCGGAAATCTGTGAAATGGCCTGTAAAGCTGTTCTTCACCTTTTGCTTAATCTCTTAATTTTCAATCTCCCTGGCACTGTAAAGATCCGGTAAATATTATTATAAATATCTGTAGACAAATATTGAAGTGTATTTGGTCATTTATTTACTTAATTTCATTTATAGTCTCATTTGTCTTGGTAATACATTTCTAAATACCATTTTACAATTATTCATTTTCTAGTAATGCATTTCTTACCAAGGCTTAATTTCATGACGTCACATTTAAGCATTTTGGTTTCATTTTCACACTCTGTGATTCCTCCAAACAGGTAAATATCCTGTTAAGATAAAAAAAAAAAAAAGTGATAAGATTAGAGAGAGGGTGTCTGAAGGCCATGTCCATAGTTTCACTATATACAGTGGGGATCAAAAGTTTGGGCACCCAGCTAAAAATTTGTATTAATGTGCATAAAGAAGCCAAGGAAAGATGGAAAAATCTCCAAAAGCATCAAATTACAGATTAGACATTCTTATAATATGTCAACAAAAGTTAGATTTTATTTCCATCATTTACACTTTCAAAATAACAGAAAACAAAAGTCTGCAGAATTTATAGCATGCACTGCCCGCTTTGCAAAGCTGTGACCTGCCAGTGTCATGGATTGTTCTCAATCATCGTCTGGGAAGACCAGGTGATGTCAATCTCAAAGGTTTTAAATGCCCAGACTCATCTGACCTTGCCCCAACAATCAGCACCATGGGTTCTTCTAAGCAGTTGTCTAGAAAACTGCCCAAACTTTCGATCCCCACTGTACATATTATTTGTATTATCCTTTATTTATAAAGCACCAATAATCATGCAACACGTTAATAAAAAAGGGTGCTCATTATAAACTCCAGACAAAACAAGGAAAGAAATCTGTAGGCTCTGCCACAACAGCCTTACTATCTGAGACACTGGACCTGATTTTCATAGGAAATGTTCTCTAAATAAGTTTTCAATACACAGCAATATAAAAAAAAATGTAATATAGAATTGATGGTGTTTACTGGTATACTATATAGGTAGTCATGTATGCTTTATCAGCTGTCAAACTTAATCTTACACTTTTGTTCCATTGGAACACATTCTCACTCCAGGGCTGCTGCAACTCAGGAGGCAAATCAAGCATAAACAAATAAAGGATATATTTTTCCTCCAAAATATTTTTATGCAGTGCTGCCACATAAAACTTTACAGAGTACATAAGAGTCTTTTTTTCAAACCATAAATAATTTACAGTCTATGCCAGTGTTTCTCACTAGAGATGAGCGAATCGAACCAGGCGAAGTGGAATTCGTTTCGAATTTCAGGAAAAATTCGATTCGCGGCGAATCCGAATATTAGCATACTTCGGGTGCGCGAATCGGATTTTTCCCGATCAGCCGGCAAAAGTGTCCCTGCAGAGAGCTCCGCTATTTCTGACAGTTCTCTGACAGTTCCTTCACATGTACAGCGGTTGAAACATTGTATCTATTTGTTTCCATTTAGGATACAGATGTTTTTATTCGGAAACAGATACAATGTTTCAACCGCTGTAAATGTGAAGGAACTGTCAGAGAACTGTCAGAAATAGCGGAGCTCTCTGCAGATACACTTTTTGCTGTACTGGAATACTTCTTCTTTTCATTCTTCTTTTCATTCTTCTTTTCATTCTTCTTCTTCTTTTCATTCTTCTTTTCATTCTTCTCATTCTTCTTTTCTTCTTCATGAAAAGAAGAATGAGAAGAAGAATGAAAAGAAGAATGAAAAGAAGAATGAGAAGAATGAAAAGAAGAAGAAGAATGAAAAGAAGAATTGAGAAGAATGAAAAGAAGAATGAGAAGAATGAAAAGAAGAATGAAAAGAAGAAGAAGAAGAATGAAAAGAAAAAGAAGAATGAAAAGAAGAATGAGAAGAAGAATGAGAAGAAGAATGAAAAGAAGAATGAAAAGAAGAATGAGAAGAATGAAAAGAAGAAGAAGAATGAAAAGAAGAATGAGAAGAAGAATGAGAAGAATGAAAAGAAGAATGAGAAGAATGAAAAGAAGAATGAAAAGAAGAAGAAGAATGAAAAGAAGAATGAAAAGAAAAAGAAGAAGAATCTTTTCATTCTTCTCATTCTTCTTTTCATTCTTCTTCTTCTTTTCATTCTTCTTTTCATTCTTCTTATTCTTCTTTTCATTCTTCTTCTTTTCATTCTTCTTCTTCTTCTTTTCATTCTTCTTCTTTTCATTCTTCTTTTCATTCTTCTTCTTTTCATTCTTCTTTTCATTCTTCTTCTTCTTTTCATTCTTCTTCTTCTTCTTTTCATTCTTCTTTTCATTCTTCTCATTCTTCTTTTCTTCTTCATGAAAAGAAGAATGAGAAGAAGAATGAAAAGAAGAATGAAAAGAAGAAGAAGAATGAAAAGAAGAATGAGAAGAATGAAAAGAAGAATGAGAAGAATGAAAAGAAGAATGAAAAGAAGAAGAAGAATGAAAAGAAGAATGAGAAGAAGAATGAAAAGAAGAATGAAAAGAAGAATGAAAAGAAGAATGAAAAGAAGAAGAAGAATGAAAAGAAGAAGAAGAAGAATCTTTTCATTCTTCTCATTCTTCTTTTCATTCTTCTTTTCATTCTTCTTCTTTTCATTCTTCTTTTCAATCTTCTTTTCATTCTTCTTCTTCTTCTTTTCATTCTTCTTCTTCTTTTCATTCTTCTTTTCATTCTTCTTCTTCTTCTTTTCATTCTTCTTCTTCTTCTTTTCATTCTTCTTTTCATTCTTCTTCTTCTTTTCATTCTTCTTCTTCTTCTTTTCATTCTTCTTTTCATTCTTCTCATTCTTCTTTTCATTCTTCTTTTCATTCTTCTTCTCATTCTTCTTTTCATTCTTCTTCTTTTCATTCTTCTTTTCATTCTTCTCATTCTTCTTTTCTTCATGCATTCCGTGCTGGAGGTGCCAAAACTTTGTTCCCGCTGAAAAAAAAACCCTGCACATATGTGAGAAGTGTCAGAATTAGCCCGGTGTTAAAGTGGATAAAAACTAGTAAATTGTAGTGAGAAGACTCTAATTTGTTGTTATTAATCAATATTCCATAAATACACTTATTACAGTACCTTATCATGATGTGCTGTAAATGAATGATATTTTCTTCCTGCTGGGGTTTCACCTTTGATATCACAACTCTGCCAAACTAAAGTAGCTAAATAGGTCCAAAGACATCAGGGAATCAAAAAGCAATATTAGTATCTAAATATGAAAAGCTTTGGTTACAAATCATCAGTTTTCCATAAAGTGATAATGCAACTGACTACAAAAAAACTATTATATCCATGCTACTACTGTATTATTACTCCACTGTATATAGACCTTAGGGACTCATGCCCACGAATAGATAATTACAGTGTGTACAGCACTCTAGGCGAAATAAATACGAATGTTATACATGGTTAGAACAGTAGCCTGTCACCTTAATTCTAGTTCACAAAACAAACTAAAGTGAATACATTAGAAACGCTTATAATGTATTAATCTAAATAATTTGTTGTTTTTATAACCAGTGAAATATACATCTTATCTGAGACTAAACATTTAATGATAGGTTTACAATGGTCAGGGATTTCCCTGCTATTACACTAGAATCATTTTGATTTCACTAAAAAGGCAATTTACCTGTGTCCAGCATATGCACATCACTATAGAACGTGCCATCCATAGAACTACCTCCAAACACATAGATCTGTTGTCCAACAGTGGCAAATGCATGTCCCAACCTGAGCAACAAAGTTACTGATTTTTATACAGACATTATTAAACAGCAGTGACTAGAGATGAGCGAATTATTCAAAAATTCGATTCGGCTGATTCGCCGAATTTGTGGGAGAAATTCGATTCGATGCAAATTTATTCGCTGCGAATTTAACTAATTAAAAGGGTTTCTAGGCTTCAGAGAGCCTTTATATTAGTGCAGAACACTGTACCTTTAATTTAAATGCCCTTGGAGTCTGCTGGGGAAGAGAAATAATACTGTCAGTCAGTATGACATGCAGATGAGTGCCGTCGATCTTAGAATCACCGCACACTTCACTCATTTGGGCAGTCACGGGGCACGACGAAGAAGAAGAAGAAGAAGAATGAAAAGAAGAATGAAAAGAAGAAGAAGAAGAATGAAAAGAAGAAGAAGAAGAATGAAAAGAAGAAGAAGAAGAATGAAAAGAAGAATGAAAAGAAGAATGAGAAGAATGAAAAGAAGAAGAATGAAAAGAAGAATGAAAAGAAGAAGAAGAATGAAAAGAAGAAGAAGAAGAATGAAAAGAAGAATGAGAAGAATGAAAAGAAGAAGAATGAAAAGAAGAATGAAAAGAAGAAGAAGAATGAAAAGAAGAAGAAGAAGAATGAAAAGAAGAATGAGAAGAATGAAAAGAAGAATGAAAAGAAGAAGAATGAAAAGAAGAATGAGAAGAAGAATGAAAAGAAGAATGAAAAGAAGAATGAGAAGAAGAATGAGAAGAATGAAAAGAAGAAGAGGAATGAAAAGAAGAATGAGAAGAAGAATGAAAAGAAGAATGAGAAGAAGAATGAGAAGAATGAAAAGAAGAATGAAAAGAATGAAAAGAAGAATGAGAAGAAAGAAAAGAAGAATGAAAAGAAGAAGAAGAAGAATGAAAAGAAGAAGAAGAATGAAAAAAAGAATGAAAAGAAGAAGAAGAAGAATGAAAAGAAGAAGAAGAAGAATGAAAAGAAGAAGAAGAATGAAAAGAAGAATGAAAAGAAGAAGAAGAATGAAAAGAAGAAGAATGAAAAGAAGAATGAAAAGAAGAATGAACTATATTACTATATCAGTCTCTAATGGATGCTGCTGCCCATTATGAGGGGTTCCCACCATCCCTGTGCTGAGGTTCTGGGTATGCACACCTGCTCTGCCCATTAGGAGGGGTTCCCACCATCCCTGTGCTGAGGTTCCAGGTCTGCACACCTGCTGCGCCCATTATGAGGGGTTCCCACCATCCCTGTGCTGAGGTCCCAGGTCTGCACACCTGCTGTGCCCATTATGAGGGGTTCCCACCATCCCTGTGCTGAGGTCCCAGGTCTGCACACCTGCTGCGCCCATTACTAGGGGTTCCCACCATCCCTGTGCTGAGGTTCTGGGTATGCACACCTGCTGTGCCCATTATGAGGGGTTCCCACCATCCCTGTGCTGAGGTTCTAGGTCTGCACACCTGCTGCGCCCATTATGAGAAGTTCCCACCATCCCTGTGCTGAGTTCCTGGGTCTGTACACCTGCTCTGCCCATTAGGAGGAGTTCCCACCATCCCTGTGCTAAATTCCTGGGTCTGTACACCTGCTGTTCCCATTATGAGGGGTTTCTACCATCCCTGTGCTGAGGTCCCAGGTCTGCACACCTGCTGCGCCCATTACTAGGGGTTCCCACCATCCCTGTGCTGAGGTTCTGGGTATGCACACCTGCTGTGCCCATTATGAGGGGTTCCCACCATCCCTGTGCTGAGGTTCCAGGTCTGCACACCTGCTGTGCCCATTATGAGGGGTTCCCACCATCCCTGTGCTGAGGTCCCAGGTCTGCACACCTGCTGTGCCCATTATGAGGGGTTCCCACCATCCCTGTGCTGAGGTCCCAGGTCTGCACACCTGGTGCGCCCATTACTAGGGGTTCCCACCATCCCTGTGCTGAGGTTCTGGGTATGCACACCTGCTGTGCCCATTATGAGGGGTTCCCACCATCCCTGTGCTGAGGTTCCAGGTCTGCACACCTGCTGCGCCCATTATGAGAAGTTCCCACCATCCCTGTGCTGAGTTCCTGGGTCTGTACACCTGCTTTGCCCATTAGGAGGAGTTCCCACCATCCCTGTGCTAAATTCCTGGGTCTGTACACCTGCTGTTCCCATTATGAGGGGTTTCTACCATCCCTGTGCTGAGGTCCCAGGTCTGCACACCTGCTGCGCCCATTACTAGGGGTTCCCACCATCCCTGTGCTGAGGTTCTGGGTATACACCTGCTGTGCCCATTATGAGGGGTTCCTACCATCCATGTGCTGAGATTCCGGGTCTGCCCACCTGCTTTACCCATTATTAGGGGTTCCCACTGTCCCTGTGTTGAATTCCTGGGTCTGTATGTACACCTGCTGTGTCCATTGTGAGGGATTCCCACCATTCCTGCACTGAGTACCTGAGTCTGTACACCTGCCAAAAGAAAGTTTCAGGATTTTGAAGGAGCAAAATACAGTAATACTGGAACAAAAATGAGCTGCGTGGTGGAGTTGCCAGAAGAAGAAGAAGAAAAGAAGAAGAAGAAGAATGAAAAGAAGAAGAAGAAGAATGAAAAGAAGAAGAAGAAGAATGAAAAGAAGAATGAAAAGAAGAAGAAGAAGAAGAATGAAAAGAAGAAGAAGAAGAAGAATGAAAAGAAGAAGAAGAAGAATGAAAAGAAGAATGAAAAGAAGAAGAAGAATGAAAAGAAGAATGAGAAGAAGAATGAAAAGAAGAATGAGAAGAAGAATGAGAAGAATGAAAAGAAGAATGAAAAGAAGAATGAGAAGAATGAAAAGAAGAAGAATGAAAAGAAGAATGAAAAGAAGAAGAAGAATGAAAAGAAGAAGAAGAAGAATGAAAAGAAGAATGAAAAGAAGAAGAAGAATGAAAAGAAGAAGAAGAAGAATGAAAAGAAGAAGAAGAAGAATGAAAAGAAGAATGAGAAGAATGAAAAGAAGAAGAAGAAGAATGAAAAGAAGAATGAAAAGAAGAAGAATGAAAAGAAGAAGAAGAAGAATGAAAAGAAGAATAAAAAGAAGAAGAATGAAAAGAAGAAGAAGAAGAATGAAAAGAAGAATGAGAAGAATGAAAAGAAGAATGAAAAGAAGAAGAAGAAGAATGAAAAGAAGAATGAGAAGAAGAATGAAAAGAAGAATGAGAAGAATGAAAAGAAGAATGAAAAGAAGAAGTATTCCAGTACAGCAAAAAGTGTATCTGCAGAGAGCTCCGCTATTTCTGACAGTTCTCTGACAGTTCCTTCACATTTACAGCGGTTGAAACATTGTATCTGTTTCCGAATAAAAACATCTGTATCCTAAATGGAAACAAATAGATACAATGTTTCAACCGCTGTAAATGTGAAGGAACTGTCAGAGAACTGTCAGAAATAGCGGAGCTCTCTGCAGGGACACTTTTTGCCGGCTGATCGGGAAAAATCCGATTCGCGCACCCGAAGTTGGCTAATATTCGGATTCGGCACGAATCAAATTTTTCCTGAAATTCGAAACGAATTCCACTTCGCCTGGTTCGATTCGCTCATCTCTAGCAGTGACATTGAAACACAGATGACAGTAAATGGTAAGTAGTAGATTGACAGTACATTGATTACTACCTTGCCTCAGGAAGTGAGCCGGATGTTTTGACTGGTATCCATGTTTCAGATACTAAAGAAAGACATATTAAGCAGCACTCTTTACTAACTAGTACATTATACTAACCAGTACTATATATAAGTGCACTTAAAATGCAATACACATTATCTGAAAGTATTGATTTAAGAAAGCGGAACTTCACTCTCCCAATTAACACTGACTATTTTTAATTTTTATTTCTAAGGCTTCATTCACACATGGCATTTTTTGCAGCCACTTTTAGGGGTGTCACGTGTTTTGTTTTACCCATTGCTAGTGCCTCCAGGAACAGCAGCATTTTGGCACAAAAACGCTTGACAAGTGTAAACGCACCTAAACGCGTATTAATGCTAGGCACATTTAGCGCTTGAGCGTTAATTCATTTCAATGGCCAGAATAAATTATTATTCTGGCCGATTAAATGAATTAATGCCCAAGTTCTTGACGCCTGTGAACACGCCTAAACACTTGTAAAAGTGGTAGACACTTTTACGAGCATAAGGCATTTTTTCTGCCAAAACACTGCTGCCATGAGCAGCAGCTTTTTTAAAATGTCCTGTGTGTATGAGGCCTTATGCTGCTAGCATTAGTAAATGGATAGGAAGCTATATTATATTTACTTGATTTAAACTTTTTTTTTACATTTCTTCAGTTACTTCCTGATTTCCATACCTATGCAAATTATGTCATACATCCCAGGAGTCTTCAAGAGGGGAGGAGGGCAGAAGGGGTTTTCTCAGCCAAGTACACCCTTCTGCCTACATGTTCGAGCTAAGGGCAGATGGATTCCAGGAAGTAAACGCTACATGAATCACCTGTCCTTACTCATGATGGCCACTGCCAGAAATGCTAGGGGTGATTTCTCAGAAAAATAAAGCATGGAGATATGGATGGATGGTAGAGTTTGCTGTGCATATTAAAAATTAATTCAATTGTGTTTTTGGTTTGTGCTGCTCTATTGCAGTGTAGCTCCACTTTATTTTTTCTATAAAAGTATTTTTATGGAACAATTTTTTTTAATAAAAATTTACAACCAAGAAATCAGATACCATAAGATAAGCTAGTGCACTGTCTGATGGCTAGCTAAGTATACATCACACAAATCTCTGCAAATAAATTGCTAATGTGTCATTCTCATCATGCTGCAGTAATGTGTACCTTTTTTTAAAGCATTTTGGCATGTTAGGCAGCCCATTGAAATGAATACAGCATACAATAAAATGAACAATGTGCTTTAATGATTGTGTGTTCACACGCCACGTGCTGTGAATGAGATCTTGGAGTAGTGATTAGCTGCTAAATAGGTTGAAAAAAAATGGATCCTTTTGGTGTAAACTACACAAGTAGCATTAGAAGCATATTTTAGCAGTGAATTGCATCAATATACTGTACAATCATTACTTTATCCTAATTGCATAGCCTACATATTTGGGAGCTGTTTGTCCCACCTGTTTAGTGATTGATCACTACTCTAATTGCTATCAAATCTCTGCTATGCTCTAGACCAGCCATTGTCATCCCTTTTACCCCAGAGGAAATTTTTAAATACTTTTTAGGTCTCAGGAAACCTCAGCTAGAACCAACCTACTGGTGGTTAGTGGGGAAAATGCCCCTTATATTGGTGGTCACTGGGAATAATGCCTTCCTTACAGTGGTGGTCAGAATGCCACCCTTAGGCACCTTGCATACTGCCCTGCTGCGGTTTCAGAAAACACACTCAAAAACACCCGATCTATTAGAAGTCTAGAAGCAGGGGTAACATGCACAAACCCTATGCTACAGGGAAACTGAAGCATTGCTGTGTGAAAGCGCCCTTACAGACAGTTAAAAAGATCATTGGTGTCCTGCTTCTTGCTCTGCCAAGTGCTTTTGGCCCCAGAACTATACAGGCACCATCAAATGTAAGGTCAATCTGCCAATGTTCAAGGAACCCCTAGCAACCTCTGGGGGAATCCTAGGGTTCCACAAAACCCGGTTGAGAAAGGTTGACCAGTGATCTTCAAACTGTGGCCCATGTGCCTTTATCCAGGCCTTGGGGCACTATTCTAGTCATTGATATGAGGTATTATTCCTTCTACTGACCCCAATGATGGGGCATACTTCCTTCCACTAATATAAACATTGGAACACTATTCCTTCAACTGACATCAAGGATGGGGCACTATTTCTTCCACTGACATCAAGGATGGGGCACTATTTCTTCCACTGACATCAAGGATGGGGCACTATTTCTTCTACTGACATCAAGGATGGGACACTATTTCTTCCACTGACATCAAGGATGGGACACTATTTCTTCCACTGACATCAAGGATAGAGCACTATTCCTTCCACTGACATCAAGGATAGGGCACTATTCCTTCCACTGACATCAACAATGGAGCACTATTTATTTCACTGACACCAACAATGGAGCACTATCCTTCCCACTGACACCAATGATGCAACACTATTTCTCCCACTGACACCAACGATGGGACACTCTACCTCCCACTAATACCAATCATGGGGCACTATTCCTCCTATTGACCACAGACACTATGTTTTTTTGTTTTTTTTACTTTCACCCAAGCCCAAGGCATTTTCTACTCCCCCTTGACCAAGGTCCAGCCCTCCTATAGTCTTATAGTCTAAAGAACAATAGACTGTACCTTTGTTTAGAAGGTTTGGAGTCCAAAGCTTTAAACTAATAATCCACAGTGCAGCCTGAATTTTACCATGGCCATGGTGTAGAGTCTATGGCATGTTACACAGTTCTCTTTACTTAATACAGCAAAGAGAACTCTATGACTGGAGTAGAAGCTGACCACAAAACTTTGGTAGATCATGTCAAACACTTCTGCACTTTACTAGCACTCCGCTGGCTCCAGAGCCCCAAACCCATTGAAGCACTAAACACATTTGTAAGGCACATCACAGATGTGCTGTTTGCTTGGTGTTTTGAAGCAGTATAGATGCTTCATAAACTGACCCCTTAGTGATTACCCAACAGTGATTGTAGTAGTGTGATTGAGCGAATAAAAATGACCCAAGTGGCTCTAGCCTTAGCCACGACAGACAATTGATTAGTGGTATGATATTAACCCAATCTGGACATATACTGTATTTTTCCTTCAACAATCTGAAACAAATATATTACAAATTATGACTATACCTACTGGAATCATGTGTTTACATACCTGTATTGAACATAAACAAGTCATCTACAGCTCTTCCACGACGAATACCTCCAAAAACAAAAACATTCTCCCCAACAGTTGCAACACTGTGGCTTAGGGTTTGGGGAGCGGCTCCATTTGTTTTAAGCTTCTCCCATGTTAGAGTACCTGAAACAAATTTGTAATCAAGAGCGTATAACTGAATAGGAAGCTTTCCTGAGTTGTGTATGAAAAATGCGCAATAGATACAATTTCATGCTGTATTACAATGTCTTTGATATGAAATGATAACATATGATTCATATTTATATATAGATTTGGTAATTTTATAAAATATTAATATTCTTACTGATGCTGACACGTTATCTGTATAATTGTATTTTGTTATTGTATTGCCGTCTCTGAATATCTTATGTATGCAAGTATTTTTTTGTTGTGCAAGGTGAAGTAAATGCTTTTGTAGAAAGGGGCTGCTGAAAAATCCCATGCAATTTAATGTGTCACTAAACCCAAAACAGTAAAATCAGTCTGTATATGCAGTAAAGCATGCTTGTTATACACACTGTGGAACCTAAGGGGTTAATCCTCCGGATTATGTAAAAGGTTGTTTGATCCTGTCTTCTCTGATCCTCCCCTTCTTCCTCAGTCCCCAATCCATTTGCTGAAAGTACAGAGCCCTAGAAGACATTGCACATGCTCAGTTTGGTGTGTGTTGCTAGAGAATTTTTATATTTTTTTTGAGAAGGTGCATGTGAGCACAGGATCAATCAGCACTGTCTAGACATAGGGTCAGGGGTCATGCAGCCTCATAGGAAAGAGAGGAGAATGAAAACTCCTCCTACAAGATTAACCAGTGGTCGGCTGGACACTAATAGAAGTCACATGACTGCTATATACTGTTGATGAGAAAAGGTATTTAGCAGTTTATATTTACTCACATAATTACATTTCTATGATCTGTGTATTGTGGAAGACCAGATATAGTGAATGCAGGGTCATGGGTTTATTAACGCTTTAACTGCCCCGGTGAACCTTGGAATTGTTCTTATATTACTGGTATGAATTTGAGAGATCAATCTCTGCTACTCTCCCTCAGGACCCCCATGGGAAATCATGGAGCCCTGTACAGCCTACCTGACAGGCTACCCCCCTTCAAATATTGATCATGGAGAATGTGGACCTATGCTCAGAAAGAGGTGAGGGGGAGTAATCAGAGCAAAGATTTATACTGATGCCACACTCTTCTTTTGCACACTGCTGGAAATACCCTGCAGTGGCGCCACTCATAGGCAGTCCCAATTCCACTGTACCCTGAGGTGTAGATATAATAATTATTAGCAGAAATTTCCTAACACCTAAATATTATTTCAAGGATTCCTCCTTGTAAAAAGGCTGCTCTACTGTCTTTAAAACTCCCATTCATTTTGTACACAATTATGAAGTGCTCGTAACGTTACACTATACAGTATATGACTGTCTGCCTTGTAATGCTGTTTTTCTTCCAATAGTAAATTAAAACCAAGAGCTAAAGACTATTAGAGATGTTCTCATGCTGAAAAGAAAGACTTCTATGTACAGTATGTTATTTTTAATAAAACAGTGCAAAAAAGGTATTACTATAAAGAGTTGTTACCCACAGTCACCAATTAGATGTAATCTTTTGTTCCCTAGAAAATGAAACACAGTCATATTTCTCACCATGTGCTATTGAGGATTTTTACTTTTCTTTTATAAAAAGCCTGCAATCGTAAAAGTGATCATGTATATGGAGAACCATGGACAAGAATAGGGAAAAATCTCACAGCCTTTCTTGGAATTGTAGACAGTGTGTCTTTGAGTGATATGAAGTCCCGAGGAAAGCATTAACTAGAAAATTAGCATGTAGGGCCTCAATATGGGAAGGCTAGTAGACCTCCTCCTGCAGACCTGCTGGCCAGCTAGCACATATTGTCAGTGTGAAATGCATATTTTTTAAAAAGCTGCATGTCCTGTAAATCCTATGTTTTTTTTCAATTTCTTACCTAGGTCAATCGAATACATTCCTTGGAGACACTGTTCTGCACTTTTATCACAACATCCTCCGAATAAATATATTTTTTTCTTCACTATGCTGTAAAAAAAAATCAAAGATTAGATAAAAAAAACTGTGGTTTAAATTAGTCACGGTCAGGAACCATGAACCAGGCGGAGACAAAAAGTGCAGTTAATATCACACTTTTAATGAAAAAGCAAAAATAACGCAGTTCAGGAATGTAGTCAAAACAGAAGCCAGGGTTTGGATGCCAGAGTGGGTAATCAGATGAGCCAGGGTCAGGAAACCAGAAGTCAGCATATTCAGGAGCCAGGGAATCAGAAGAGGAGTCAGCCTGGCCGAGTTGTACACAGGGACACAGACAGGAACAAAATGGAGATCATAGACCACACAAGGGCAAGGAGGAAATTAACTAAGCTGCTAAAATAGCAAAAAGGGCTGGCTGTAGGATGGACTAATGAGGCAAGTAATGAAATCCAGGTAGGTCACTGTGGGGAAAACGAGTGGCTGGTAATTACCTGACAGATGAGCAGCCTCTGAGAACTGAAAGAAAAGAGCTGCTCAATAAAGTGTTACTAAACCCACAACAGTAAAATCAGTCTGTATATGCAGTAAAGGATGCTTGTTATACTCATTGTGGAACCTAAGGGGTTAATCCTCTACATTGGGTAAAAAGGCCATTTGTTCCTGATTGCTCTGTTCCTTCCTTCTTTAAGCAACCACCTCTTATCTCCTGATAAGGCAGACTGAACGGTAGGCATTTTGCACATGCTCAGTTTGGTGAGTGTTGCTAGAAAAGTTTTTTTTTTTCTTGGGAGAGTGCATGTGATCAGCACAGGGCCAATCAGCACTGGTCAGACAGAGGTCAGGGATTTTGCATCCTAAAGCAGAAAGAAAACTCCTCCTACAAGCTTTAACATGTACTTGGCTGAACACCGACAGAAGTCGCAAGACTGCTCTAACTTCTGATGAGAAAAGGTATTTAGCAGTTTATATTTACTCAAATAATTGCACTTCCATGTTCTGTGTACTGTGGGAGACCGGATATAGTGAATGCAGGGTCCTGGGTTTAGTAACGCTTTAAGTAGCAGGAGCCCAACCCTGACAGCCACTTACCAAAAAAGTCATATGCATGTGTTCAGTGGGCAAAAACAGTAGAAACCCTATTCAGTGCCAAAGTTTTATTGTGTTATTGACTGTTGTACAGTGGATGACCTTATTGACTCAACATCTTCAACGTTCATCCAGCAAGGGCTGTTCTCTACATAGCAGACAGTTTAAAAGATGATTTCATCTGTTAACAGAAAATAATAAATGCACTTTTTTATGCAGGTAAAAAAAATGTGCAATAATTATTTTTTGTTTGGGGAGCCTCTAAAGCATTGCACCAGTGATCAGCAGATTGCTGGTGCCATGCAGGTCTGCCCCTGACCTGTCAGTATATCTGCTTGCTCGTACATCCCCTACAGGCAAGCAGATACTTTTTGACAGGAAGGATCAATTAATTAATTTGGCTTGTAGTTCATTGAAAACTACAAGATGACAGCGGCAAAAGCTGCCAGGACTTGTGATTTTCCCATTCGCAGAATATTGTGATGTGGCCGGGCGGGTGGAGCGTCCCCCGCTAGCTGTCACAACGGGGATTTGGAGGGTGTGGAGTCCAGTCCAATAGTAACATGTTACACTCTGAATAAAGTCGATTGTCATAACTGTAGTCCTGATGGCAATAATCACACTTATCTGTTACACTATTCTTTAATATTTTCAGCAATCCAATGACATATAAAGTATGATTGTCTATATTGATGTAATTCTGCCAAGGGTGTGTGGTGGGGACTTACTTCCCCATTTTATTTAAAGAGAACTTGACTGCCGTCAGAGCAGGGGAGGTTAGTTAATCAAGGCCTCTTATGGAGTGTCACGATTCACCAACCTATGTACCAATCAATCCTACTGTCTGAACTCAATTTGAAAAACGATACATATAAACCAAGTGATACTGGAATTACATCAGTCCTAAACACTCCCGAGCATCATGATGTCAAGGTCCTACCCCTAGGAGGGAGTGTATGGATGCAGTAATACGACAGCTACATGCAGACTATCTTGATGGATGTTTTATAGTGTGGTGTGCTCAAACACCTTATAAATATGAGTGGAAAATTGGAAATTATTTTAAGCTAATAAATGTTTTAAAAGGACAAGCACTATGTTTTGGTGATATTTCCCCCTATGCATGAATGCCTGAGGAAGATCAATAAGGAGAAGGAGAAAAATTGGGACTATTTAGGAGTGCAGACACATCCAAATCGGACAATAGCATCAGTCCTAGCAGAGGCACACAAGCGATATGTGACCTCACCTAACAGTTTGGTCATATAAACCAGGTGAGAGCACATCTGCTGGAGGGGATCTGTCACCACATTTGGATATCATTTTTAGGCACAAGAGGTGTTAGAATAATCAATAACATAGCTGATGGATATTTTTATTGGGAAGAAGTGTTTTTTTGGACTGTTGATGGAACTTTGTTTGCACACTTATGTATAATCATTTGATGTAATGATACAAGTGAATGTATCACTTGAATTTTATGTATAATTTTGGAAAATTAAGTTCAAACAGTAGGATTGATTGGTACACAGGTTGGTGAAGCGTGACACTCTTTAAGAGGTTTGATTCTAACACATTTGTATGGGAGTGTGAATAGTGTGGGCAATTCACTATATAATTATCCATTCATTGGTGTATGCATAGCAACTCACAAGATTCACAGTTACTATTAGTTAGTCAAGGTGCTCCACCACTCAAAGTTCTGTTTGTAGAACATGCATGCAGCCTCTTTAAGGACTTTATGCCCCTAGTTATTATTTGGGTTTCTTCCCTACTATAAGAGCCACATGCCTGCTTAAATTGGAATACAAACTGTTCTTAGTTGTAGACTAGGCATTATGGGATAGGGATTTGGATGATTTCATCAAAAGTAGAGATGCAGCTAGCTGTTGGTCAGTTCTGAGGCCTAAAGCCCGGTATACACGTACCAAAATTTGGCTGGTTCAGCAGGAAGCGGAAGAATATCGGTATGTGTTTACCTGTCTTTTCAACACAAGCTGATATAATGACCCACTTCCGTCAAACGACCGTGCTGAAAAACCAGCATTCAATCAGAAATTGCAGCAAATGGATGCAAGCGCTGATCTGTGTATTCTGGCAGGGGGAGGGGTAGGAAGTCCTCCTGTCAGAATACAATTGTACAGGGCGGGGGATTCCTGCATCAACATCGCTTTTGTTGATGCAGGGATCTGTCAAGTCTTTTTTTTTCATTCAACCCGCTGGTTCAACAAAAAAAAAATGTACAGTATTCCCAGCTTAGGACTGAGGATATTTGGGACAGTTTGGGACTGGCTTTCTGAAGAAAAGAAGTAGGAGAGAAAATAGAAAATAATGGTTACAGAAGAGTATTTCAAATCAGAGAAAGGCCAAATGTAAGTAGTATTGCAGACGAGAAATTTACATTTTACATTTACATTTTACATTTTACATTTACATAATGGTTTATTTGTATTAGAAGGCATACTTCTCAAAGATACAGAATTGATATGAACTATGATATTTTGTTTGTTGGAGACAACCTCATATCACAAAGAATGGTTGTTTGTGTAAAAAAGTTGAGCTGAGCATTGTTTAAATCAGATCAATGAAGAACGTATTTTATTTGAAAATCCTTATCTAGGCATTAGCTTTATTGCTTCCAAAACATCATAAGAATTTACTGGAAAAACTCAATTCTTTGGAGACTGACAACAAATCCATTTGCTGGTTTGATTCATTTTACATTTTACTGCAAACATCATATTTAATATGAAAGGGAGTGAAATTTAGTAATTCATCATCTATGAATTTATTTAATTGTCTCATAAGGACTTGTGGGAGCCAGTACAAAACATTAGTGAAACTTAATTTGAAAGTGACAATGGAGAATAATGAAGAGGGGGGATCACCTATGCAAGGTCTCATAAACAACTGCCCCTGCTGGAATAGTTAGAGAGTGGAGTGTGGCAAGTGCTGAGCTGGGTGACTTGGAGAATATGTGATTGCATATTCACAAATTGTGTATAAGCTGCAGAAGATGCCTTAAAGCAAACCTAATAACTGTTTTTCTTGCTTAAACCACCAGTGTCTGTATATGATTGTCGTGTACTCATGGGCGGACTGACCATTTGGAAACTCAGGCACTGCCTGAGGGCTCGGGGTCAGTAGGGGGCCCCATGAGATGCCCCTGGTACCTTTTTCATATGCTTTTTTGAGTTTGGGCAAGGACAGAGGGGCCTCATGATCCCCTATTGCCCGGGGGCCCCATGAGTTGTCAGTCCGCCCCTGCGTGTACTCCACAATTTCTCCAGGTGGGCTGTGGGCTCAGACAATCCAACTGCTAAATGAAGAGATCAGCACAGTACAATAAAGTGAAGGGACTCAACTTTCTGATTTTTTATTTTGTTTTTGTTTTTATTAATTGTTATATCAAAAGATGCTCATGAAAATACTTCTGTAAACCAACTGTATGTATGTTGAACTATATTTTTGAAAACTGATGCTAAGTAATGTGAGAAAATATATCTGTTGCCTTTTCAATTTAGAAGTTGTGGCCCAATTTGAAACATTCTGTCATGGGCTGGGATCAGGCTTGGAAGCCAGTGCCTGTAGCAATAGAGAGGTTCAAAATTAATCAGCTGGAAATATAAAAGCAGATCCCCCTAGTAGATGATGCAGGCTTACTTGAGGCACGGGGTCTAAGCACTAGCTGGTCTTCACCAGAGCTCCAGAGGGTGGATATGGGTTTCGCTGCATGCTAATGCCAGGTTTCGGCCCTCTGAATTGGCCAGCAGAAAAAGAACAATTGGGGATCAGGTAATGGATGAAGCAGATAAGGAGCAAACAGAAGTTTAATCGATTAACAAGCCCAAAGGTCAGTTATGAGTGTTACCTGGATGGAATCAGACAGCAGCATAGTCGATAAATAAGCCAAAGGTCAATAACAAGTGGTGAAGATAAGGACAGCATCAGGTATGCAAGGAGCAAGATATTAGCTGGACAGAGCACAATAATCTGCAAAATAATCTGGCAAACAGGATGTGCAGAGACATGGCTTAAATGAGGAGGTTCATGGGAAGAGTAAAGAGTTCAGTTTTCACCAGAAACAAGATACAAAGCAAGGTTGTCCAAGGAGCTTTACAGCATCTCAAGTTGCACAGAGAGAAGAGTAACAGCCAGATACTGCAGAAGTCCCAGATTCAGATCCAGGCAGTGACGCATTCACTTAAATTGCCTTTCAAATATATCTCAATGACAAGAGTTTCTGGCTAGCTGGTAAGTGTGCTGAAAACATTTTTGTTTGTTTTGTGCACAGCCTTTCCATGTGCACCTTATTCTAAAAGTTAGTTCTGAGACTGGGACAGAGGCACATTGGACACTTTCAGCTGCTATTGTGATTTGCTGGGCTTCTGGTTTGTCCCTGTACCTTCAAGGAGCAATGGGCTAAATTCATCTTTATGCTCCAACATGGAGGTTCTCAAAGAGTCTCTGTTTTTAAAAATCATTAGAGAGTGTCTTTTTTGGCTGGCTGGTAATTGTGCTGGGAATTTTTTTTTGTATTGTTTGTTCTGAGCAAAGCCCTTTTGTGCATCCTACACTAAAAACTTGTTCTAAATTGGGTCAGTTCCCCCAAAAGTCTGTTTTTCAACAAATTATTAGACTTTGTAATTAGTTTAAGGAAAAAGTACACCATTTGCTAAAAAATAATAAATGTACATTTTTTTGCAGCTAAAAAAAAGGTGCATATATTATTTTTTGCTACAGGAGCCTGTAAACCATTGCACCAGTGATCTGCTGCCATGCAGATCTCCTGCAGACCTGTCAGCATATCTGCTTGCCCGTATGGAATATATGGGCAAGCAGATATACTGAGAGGAAGAATCAAGGAACTACCACAGGGATCCACAGCACCGTGGTACTTCATTGAAAACTACAAGCCGACATCCGCTAAGGGACTTGTAGTGTCTCGTTCACAGAGGATTGTAAATGAGGGACGCAGGCCGGGCAAAATTTTGACAGCTAGTGGGAGGAGAAGATCCCTCGCTAGATGTCAAGGCAGGGAGTGGGAGGCAGGGGCTGGCCTATTCATACCATGTTACATGTTACACCCTAAATATGGGTGTAACATGTAACATGTTATGAAAGGTGAACTTATCCTTTAATCCACTTAAATGTGCCTACAAGTTTATTGATATTTAGGCTCCGTGCACAAGTTTTAATAATGCTGGCAACGTTATCTGTGTAAAGTCACATTAAAAACGTGATAATTTCAGTGTTTTTAGCGTTTTTGCATTAGCGTTTAGCGGCAGTACAAAATGCTAAAATAATGTAGAAGCAACAGGTCTGTGGTGAATGTGGAATTGATTATTTGCGCTAGGTAAAGTCTAATTTCCATTAGACGCATACTGTACATATTAAAAAAAAGAAAATTCACACCAGACTGGTGAATTCTGCCAAATATGAGCAGTGGTGAATCCTTATAATTTGAAGGAACATTGGCACTGATTTGCAAACAAGCTGCAACAAAATCAATGAAAGTGTATAACACTATTATCTTTTTTTTAGCAGGCTTTGTATAGGAGTTAGTGACTGGTGTAATGACCTTAGCCTTGCCTTTGCTTTCTTTTGGGCTAGATAATTTTTAGGCCTCATGAACACAGGGCGTTTTACAAACTCTCCTAGAAATCTTTCCTCCTGGCAGCAGTGTTTTGGCAGAAAAAATGCCTGATGCCTCTAAAAGCAGCTGCAAAACTGTCCTGTGTGCATGAGGCCTTAATAGGGTGTTTTTATATAAATAGCAGTTTGAGTTGAAGCTACAAAAAAGTTTACTATGTTTTTATCATCGAATAAACCTAGGCATTGTTTACAGCATTAAACAAATTCAGGGAGGATTTACAACAAAAAGAGCACACTAACCATAAAAATAAAGCCTAGCCTCTACTGCACTAATTACTTGGTTTAGGTACTTGGCAAACAGAGGAATGGACTTTGTGTTGAATTGTCAGCAGAACAGGAATACGAGGAAAATCTTTTAATGGGTACACTGGTTCTAGTGACCCTGGTGACATCAAGAGATTCCTTCACTTTGGAGGGATATCCTCTCACTTCTAGTTTTGGGTATGGGACAGAAAGTAAAGGCGAATCTCCTTAATGGGACGCAGATGACACTGTACTCTATCTAATATGAATAAATTATTTTGCCTTTAGTTTTACTTTAAAAGCCAACTTTAACTGAAGTTTAGTATTGGATAGAGTGGTGAATGATTACAAACTTTTTTTGCTGTGTCCTTGTTGATGAAGATTTCCCCCCAAGACCTGTTCTGACTCCCATAAAAAAGTCACAAAGTCAACCTCTTGCCACCCATATAACGCATGTGAGCGGTGGCAAAGACGGTCAGCTTTGTTGCCCACACACCCAGGGCAGCCATCAGAAATTTTGGGGCCCCTTATACAGCTTTAGGCCTGAGCCCCCCTTCCCTGGGCATAACCAACAATATTTCCCACTGGCTGTACCACCAAATCCACCCACTGGCCATCCAACCAAATCCTTCAGTGTACCCACTTGTATTTTAACACTCTTACAACTTAATATGTGAAAATGAAACGTGTATTCCAAGTCATCAGTGGTTTCAAGACAATAAGGAATTGTATTTTAGCCAAACATTATGAAGCCTACCATCACAACAAGGTAGATTCTTTTGGGCAGGACCCTACACTAATACTAATTGCACTACCATTTCAATGCCCCCCACATCTATCATCCTCCAGCAGATCTAAGAAAACAAAAAAACTTCAAAACAAAAAAACAAATATATTCAGCAAAGAGACATCCCAATCCAGCAAAGAGACATCCCCATATATTCAGCAAAAATACATTCCAATCCAGCAAAGAGATATCCCCATATAGCAAAGAGATATCCCAATCCAGCAAAGAGACATTCCAATCCAGCAGAGTCATCCCTATCCAACAGAGACATCCCCATATAGAAAAGAGACAGCCCAATTCAGCAAAGAGACATCCCAATCCTGCAAAGAGACATCCCCATATGACAAAGAGACTCCCCATATAGCAAAGAGACAGCCAAATCCATTAAAGACACAGTAGCAAACAGCCCAATCCAACAAAGAGACACAGCACAGGCTCACATCCAACAACATTGTCAATCAATTTACATTTGTGATGTATAACAATTTGTCTTCAGACCAGTCCTCAGTAAGCACTGAACAGACCTGCAGGCAGCCCCATACACTTGTAGACACTCAGCCCCCCTCACACCTATACACACTCAGCCCCCCTCACAAATGTATGCACACAAGAGGAGTGCACATGAAATGTCAGGGCTCCCAGGTATGACCAGAGATGTGTGACTGACGCAGGGAAACGCAGACTTCAGATATGGGATAAACAATATAATTTATTAACACTAACAATACAAACATAAACGCAGTGCAATACTAAACATAATACAGTGCAAACAAACCAAACCAACCACCCACAGATAACAGTACATACAAGCAAGTGTCGTCAGGCAGGCCGGGTCAATATCAATTGGGCAGGTAGGTACAGGGGGAGCAAGCGGAGAATGGTCGGGGTCACAGGCCAGGTTCAGCAGGTAGCAAGCAGCGTAGTACAGAGGGTCAGCAAAGGAACAGAAACAGGATGCAGGACAGATACAGGGCCCAGGACAAACACAACACCAAGGCAGAGTCTGCAAGTCTGGCCATCCCTTAAATACCCCAGCATAATCAGTTCCAGGTGTTAGCTGGCTGCAAAGTTGAGTCTCTGATTGCTGGGAGCACCCGCTGGCCAGCCCTGGTACTGCAGATCAAAAGGCAGGTGAGTCCCACCATTGCTGGCCAGTCCATTCCTGACAGTACCCCCCCCTCAAGGAGCGGCCTCAGGACGCTCCAAACAGTCCTAGCTGGGAAAAATGTTCCACCGCCCGGGTCTGGTAACTGGCGGGATATCAAAGACTGGCACACCTGGCAGGACTCCGGGCAGCGGTACACCAGGCAGAGGCACATCGGGCTGGACACCGGGCAGAGGCACATTGGGCTGGACTCCGGGCAGAGGCACACCGGGCAGAGGCACACCGGGCTGGACTCCGGGCAGAGGCACACCGGGCAGAGGCACATCGGGCTGGACTCCGGGCAGAGGCACATCGGGCTGGACTCCGGGCAGAGGCACATCGGGCTGGACTCCGGGCAGAGGCACATCGGGCAGAGGCACATCGGGCTGGACTCCGGGCAGAGGCACATCGGATTACCAGGCGAAGAAGCAGGCACCGGGCCCCCGGGCGGAGCAGCAGGCACCGGGCCCCCGGGCGGAGCAGCAGGCACCGGGCCCCCGGGCGGAGCAGCAGGCACCGGGCCCCCGGGCGGGGCGACCGGCATCGGGCCCCCGGGCGGGGCGACCGGCATCGGGCCCCCGGGTGGAGCGGCGGGCCCCCAGGCGGGGCGACAGGCATCGGGCCCCCAGGCGGGGCGACAGGCATCGGGCCCCCAGGCGGGGCGACAGGCATCGGGCCCCCAGGCGGGGCGGCGAGTGCCGGGCCCCCAGGCGGAGCGGCGGGTGCCGGGCCCCCAGGCGGAGCGGCGGGTGCCGGGCCCCCAGGCGGAGCGGCGGGTGCCGGGCCCCCAGGCGGAGCGGCGGGTGCCGGGCCCCCAGGCGGGGCGACTGGCATCGGGCCCCCAGGCGGGGCGACTGGCATCGGGCCCCCAGGCGGGGCGGCGGGTGCCGGGCCCCCAGGCGGAGCGGCGGGTGCCGGGCCCCCAGGCGGAGCGGCAGGTGCCGGGCCCCCAGGCGGAGCGGCAGGTGCCGGGCCCCCAGGCGGAGCGGCGGGTGCCGGGCCCCCAGGCGGGGCGACTGGCATCGGGCCCCCAGGCGGAGCGGCAGGTGCCGGGCCCCCAGGCGGAGCGGCGGGTGCCGGGCCCCCAGGCGGGGCGACTGGCATCGGGCCCCCAGGCGGAGCGGCGGGTGCCGGGCCCCCAGGCGGGGCGACCGGCATCGGGCCCCCAGGCGGAGCGGCGGGTGCTGGGCCCCCAGGCGGGGCGACCGGCATCGGGCCCCCAGGCGGAGCGGCGGGCGCTGGGCCCCCAGGCGGGGCGACAGGCATCGGGCCCCCAGGCGGGGCGACAGGCATCGGGCCCCCAGGCGGGGCGACAGGCATCGGGCCCCCAGGCGAGGCGGCGGGTGCCGGGCCCCCAGGCGGGGCGACTGGCATCGGGCCCCCAGGCGGGGCGGCGGGTGCCGGGCCCCCAGGCGGGGCAACCGGCATCGGGCCCCCAGGCGGAGCGGCGGGTGCCGGGCCACCAGGCGGAGCGACCGGCATCGGGCCCCCAGGCGGAGCGGCGGGTGCCGGGCCCCCAGGCGGGGCGACCGGCATCGGGCCCCCAGGCGGAGCGGCGGGCGCCGGGCCCCCAGGCGGGGCGACAGGCATCGGGCCCCCAGGCGGGGCGACAGGCATCGGGCCCCCAGGCGGGGCGACAGGCATCGGGCCCCCAGGCGGGGCGACAGGCATCGGGCCCCCAGGTGGGGCGACAGGTCTCGGGCCCCCAGGCGGAGCGACAGGTCTCGGGCCCTCAGGCGGAGCGGCGGGCGCCGGACCCCCAGGTGGAGCGACAGGTCTCGGGCCCCCAGGCGGAGCGACAGGTCTCGGGCCCTCAGGCGGAGCGGCGGGCGCCGGACCCCCAGATGGAGCGACAGGTCTCGGGCCCTCAGGCGGAGCGGCGGGCGCCGGACCCCCAGGTGGAGCGACAGGTCTCGGGCCCTCAGGCGGAGCGGCGGGCGCCGGACCCCCAGGTGGAGCGACAGGTCTCGGGCCCTCAGGCGGAGCGACAGGTCTCGGGCCCTCAGGCGGAGCAGCAGGCGCCGGACCCCCAGGTGGAGCGACAGGTCTCGGGCCCTCAGGCAGAGTGGCGGGCGCCGAGTCATCTGGCACGACAGTGGGCTCCGAGTCAACTGGCATGACCGCTGGCACTGGGTCAGACATTGGATCGTCTGGCTGGACAGCGGGCATCGGGTCACCCGGCATCAGGTCATTTGGCTCGACCGCGGGCACCGCATCATCTGGCAAGGCAGTGGGCTCCGAGTCAACTGGTATGACCGCGGGCACTGGGTCAGACATTGAATCGTCTGACTGGACAGCGGGCATCGGGTCACCAGGCATCAGGTCATTTGGCTCAACAGCGGGCACCGCGTCATCTGGTAAGGCAGTGGGCTCCGAATCAACAGGCACGACAGTGGGCACCGGGTCATCAGGTACCGGATTGTCTGGCTCGACAGCGGGCACTGGGTCACCAGGCATCAGGTCATTTGGCTTGCCAGCGGGCACCGCGTCATCTGGCAAGGCAGTGGGCACCGGGTCACCAGGCATTGGATCGTCTGGCTCGACAGCGGGCATCGGGTCACCAGGTATGACAGCGGGCACTGGGTCACCAGGCATCAGGTCATTTGGCTCGCCAGCGGGCACCGCGTCATCTGGCAAGGCAGTGGGCACCGAGTCACCAGGTACGACAGCGGGCTCTGAGTCAATTGGCACGACAGCGAGCACCGGATCAGGTACCGGATCATCTGGATCAACAGCGGGCATCGAGTCAACTGGCCTAATAGGATCGTCAGGCTGCATCAGTTCATCATGCTGGGTAGAGGCATCAGGCTGAATGCCGGCGTCCGGCTGAGTAGAGGCTTCAGGCCGAGTAGAGGCTTCAGGCCGAGTAGAGGCTTCAGGCTGAACCACGGAAGGCAGGTTCACCAGTTTGGATACTGGCAGGATGGTATTGGTTGGAAAGAATTTTCGCTTTTTTCTGGTTTTAACTACTGGAGCACTGCAAGTAAACGCAGGTCTGCAAACGAATGGAGCAGCTGGAGACAGAGAAGAACTGGGAGGATGGAACAGGAGAGGGAGCAGTTGCTACAGAGGGCTTTTTTACAGGGTTAAAGGCAGGATAGGTGCAGCGAGTGGGAACAGGGTACTGACATGCGGTAGATAGCCAAGTATACTGGGCTGTAACTGGAGGAGCTGTTGGGAATACAGGAGAAGAGTTAGAAGCAGGACTGGGTTTTTGTAAGCTGACTGAGGCTGGGTGCAACAAGTCTGTCCATGTCTGCAGTATGGGTTGAACAAAGCTGAGCTTACACAAAGCCTGTCTGGTCAATGACTGCACTGCGTTTATACAATCTCTTAGTGTCTGTGGTGAACATGTGGAATAACGCTCCAGAAAGTAACCCACATCATCTTCTAATAACCACACCAGGGACTCTACCTGGTCTGCACTAAATGGTGGCAAAAATTCATCCCTGCATTCGGGGGAACCAGATGAAACCAACTCTGCACAAACCTCAATCAAAGGCTGCACCTCAGAGAACTCTGTGCCCTGATCTACTAGAACATGAGCGAGCCGTATACATTCTAGCAGTTCATCCCGGGGATACTCCTTCAGAGTTTGATAAGCATACTCCCTGTCATCAAACACTAGCAGAGATAAATACTCAACCTCATCCAGATCCATCCTTCCCATCAACAAACCAAGATGGCTTCCCTGTGCAGCCACTTCTGGTCAGGATTGGCCTTGGTGTAATGTCAGGGCTCCCAGGTATGACCAGAGATGTGTGACTGACGCAGGGTAACGCAGACTTCAGATATGGGATAAACAATGTAATTTATTAACACTAACAATACAAACATAAACGCAGTGCAATACTAAACATAATACAGTGCAAACAAACCAAACCAACCACCCACAGATAACAGTACATACAAGCAAGCGTCGTCAGGCAGGCCGGGTCAATATCAATTGGGCAGGTAGGTACAGGGGGAGCAAGCGGAGAATGGTCAGGGTCACAGGCCAGGTTCAGCAGGTAGCAAGCAGCGTAGTACAGAGGGTCAAGCAGAGGGATGGTCAGGGTCACAAGCCAGGGATCAGAACAGGTAGCAAGCAGCGTAGTACAGAGGGTCAGCAAAGGAACAGAAACAGGATGCAGGACAGATACAGGGCCCAGGACAAACACAACACCAAGGCAGAGTCTGCAAGTCTGGCCATCCCTTAAATACCCCAGCATAATCAGTTCCAGGTGTTAGCTGGCTGCAAAGTTGAGTCTCTGATTGCTGGGAGCACCCGCTGGCCAGCCCTGGTACTGCAGATCAAAAGGCAGGTGAGTCCCACCATTGCTGGCCAGTCCATTCCTGACATGAAAGAAGTAGCCAGAAGTGTCAGTAAAGAGCCCGATGTGAGCAAAATGACAAAGAGCAGCAGCAGCTGCCGACTCTTCTGTTGTGAATGAATGTATAGAGAAAGACAGAGTGGCCATGCTCCTCCCTGCCCTACTCAGCGGCCGGGCCCCTCTGGACACCCAGGCCCCCTACATGTGTATTGGCTGCCCCTGCAGCCCTGTACACACTACACATACAGTATGTGTCCATGGATGACAGAGGTCTCTGTGCTGAGATTGCGCTCCCAGGACAGTGACCAAGCTGTTAAACACAGCTCTCGATCTTTATTAATGATTGGGAGACTACAGGATAGGCTTCTGTTCATGTGACCACTGTGACAGCCAATAAACCCCTAATAAAGGGACACTGGGGCTGGGCTGAAGAGGGTTAAAGACATTTGTCAAACAGAGACAAACAAATAAAGCAATAAGAAGTTGACCAAGGTTATAACATTTTTAACATCCAAGACCAAAAAAAAAGTGTTGAGTAGAATTATACAAAATATACAAATATGCCCTCATCAAATTTACTGTGACTTAAATTAAAAATAATTAGGAAATACTTACAACATGTCATGACCCTCTCTGGGTGTTGGTGTGTTTCCAGTCTGGGGAATTAGCTCCCATGTTAAGTCATTGGAAGTAACTGTTGAAACAAAACATTTTTCTGTTAGGTCAGTTTTCATTGTAAGAGTCAAACAGACAGTAAGAGCTGATTCACACATGTGCAGTGCGGATTGAAACTCAGGTTTCACAGCTAATTGATACATTAGTTGTTCAGTGGTTCATGTCAGGTTTATATCATATTCAGTACAGGATTAGCTCTCAGGATTTTCCTGTTCACACATATGTGGTTTAGAAATGGTTCCCATAGAAGCAGGGGCATATTTACCACATGGTAAACAAGGCATTTGCCTAGGGCGGCATTTTTCAGGGGGGCAGCACCTTCCCCTAGAAGAAAGGACACGCACGCCATGAGGCTGCGGGCCACTTGATGGTGTATGCAGAGCCTGACTCTCGTATCGGGGATGCCTGGAGCTGTGAAGGTGAGTGTCTTTTTTTCTGTTGCTGGGGGGGGGGGGGTGATGGTAGTGGAAGGGTCTCTTGGGTGGGGGGAAGGGGTATTGTTGGTCAATGTCCAACTCTCTCTGGGGGGGGGGGTTGGTCGGTGTCTGGAGGGGCAGACAAATTTGTGTTTCCTAGAGCAGCACAAAACCTAAATAAACCACTGCATAGAATTCAATAGCCTGTAGTCCACACCTGAACTGGACCGCACTGCTCAGAAATCGGACAGGACTCTTTTTCAAACCACACTGAATCTGCACCGCCAGTGCACCAGACATTTGAGAACAGGCACCATAGGAAACAATATTTTTCATATGTCATGTGGATAGGATGCAGTTCAAACTGCATGTATGTGAACCGGCACTAATACAACACATTTTCATGAATGGCTGGAAATAGTTTGATGTTCACTGTAAAAAGATACAGTATTTTCTTCATGGATGAAACACAATCCCATGTACACAATTAGGGCGCATACACAAGGGTGCAGAAAGAAGAGCAGTGGTTTATTTTTTTGCATTAGAGTACATCTGTGTGCATCCCTGTGTAGCGTTGTGATACTTGGACCTACACTGATTGATGTATCATGAATCTGGATTTGCTTCTTGATATTTAGGCTGGCCATACACTATACAATTTTCTGTCCAATTTCAGCCCAATTTCCTATAGATTTACCTTCAACTATGTAGTGCAAGAGCCTGCCTAATCGGATACAATTCAAAGTGTTAGGTTTGACCTCCTATTATATGTTTTTTGGTAAATCTAAACCAAAAATCTCAATAAAATTGTATAATGTATGGCCAGCCTTAGTCCTAATTTGGTACTATTCAAATACTTTCTCTATTCTTCTACCAATGTAATTGATGTGAAGAAAATCATTGTGTGAAGCTCTGGCAGAAGCAAAGGATAGGGAGCAAGTTTAAAGCCATCAAGCTGTTACTTTAACTACCTGCCGACCGCAGATAGCCGAATGACGGCTTCACTGCGGCCGGCCAGTTCTGAGTGGACGTCATATGACGTCCTCCCAGACCGCGCTCTCCTCCGCGCCCCATGGGGCGCGCACCCGGCGATCTCCGTGATCGCTGTGTCCTACGGACACAGCTGATCACGTGATGTGGTAAAAGGCCAATCACAGCGGCCTTTTACCACGTGATCAGCGGTGTCCAATGACACGCTGATCAGAGGGAAATGCAAGTGCCGGTTCTCGGCTGCACTTTCCTCACGCTGTCAGATCGTGAGGAAAGTACTGCGGAGAACCGGCAGTTGTCAGAGCGGGGATCGGCACCGATCATCAGGGCACTGATGATCAGTGCCCTGATGATCGGTGCCCAGCAGTGCCGCCCACAAGTTCCGCCCACCTGTGCCCAGCAGTGCGCCCACTAGCTCCGCCCACCTGTGCCCAGCAGATCACCCACCTGTGCCCAGCAGTGCACCCACCTGTGCCCAGCAGTGCACCCACCTGTGCCACTCTGCAGTGTCACACACCTGTGCCCAGAAGTGCCACCTACCTGTGCCCAGCAGTGCCACCCACCTGTGCCCACCCACCTGTGTCCACCAGTGCCACCCACCTGTGCCCACCCACCAGTGCCACCCACCAGTGCAGCCCAGCAGTGCTGCCAGTCAGTGCCACCAGTCAGTGCCCAGGGGTTGTGCCAGTCAGTGCCGCCAGTCAGTGCCCAGCAGTGATGCCAGTCAGTGCCGTCTATCAGTACCCATCATCAGTGTCACCTATCAGTCCCGCCTATCAGTGCTGCATATTAGTGCCGCCTATCCGTGACACCTCATTAGTGCTGTCTATCAGTGTCGCCTATCCGTGCCACCTCATTAGTACTGCCTATCAGTGCCCTTTAGTGCTGCCTATCAGTGCACATCAGTGCCGCCTATCAGTGCCCATCAGTGCTGCCTCATCAACGCACATCAGTGAAGGAGAAAAAATGCCTGTTTGAAAAATTTTATAATAGAAACAAAGAAACTTTTTTTTTTTTTTCAAATTTTTTGCACTTTTTTTATTTATAGCGCAAAAAGTAAAGCGCCCAGTGGCGATTAAATACCACCAAAAGAAAGCTCTATTTGTGAGAAAAAAATGATCAAAATTTCATATGGGTACAATGTTGCATGACCGCGCAATTGTCAATCAAAGTGCGGCAGCGCTGAAAGCTGAAAATTGGCCTGGTAAATAAGGGGGTATAAGTGCCTGGTAGGCAAGTGGTTAAAGTAATCTTTGGCCAATTTTAGAAATCATGCAGTTCTAATCATGTAGCAAGAGGAGTTAATTTTGCATCCTAGGGTCTAACTTTAAAGTATTACTAAAGCAGTCTTGTGACTTCGATCTGTGTCCAGCCCAGCACTAGCTAAAGCTTGTAGGAGGAGTTTTCTTTCTGCTCTAGGAGGATGGACATCTCCTGACCTCTGTCCGGATAGTGCTGATTGGCCATGTGCTGATCACATGCACTCTTCCAAGAAAAAAAAAAACCTCTCTAGCAATATACACCAAACTGAGCATTTCCATGCTTACGGTTCAGTCTGGAGATAAGTGGTTATCACTTGAAAAATGGGAGGAACAATGAAGAAAGGATCAAACAGCCTTTTTGCACAATGCAGAGGATTAACCCCTTTTGTTCCACAGTGGGTATAACAAGCATGCTTTACTGCATTTACAGACAGATTTTACTGTTGTGGGTTTAGTAACACTTTAAGGAGTGCAGTGGGATCAACCATACTAGGACACATAAGATCTAAGAAGCTACTGTATACATAACCTACCACTTGCTCGTGTTTACCCATAATGTGTTTCATTATATTATTACACTGAAAGCAGCTCTTCTGTATCCGTCTAAGCTCTTTTCCCTTTTGTTTTTAGCTATTTGAGACTTTATAGGTGTATTAAACAAGAAGAATATACACCAATTAAGGTAAATGTAGCAGTCTTGGGACAAAAAATCCTAAAACCCTAAAAATGCTCTACAAGATGTGTTCATAGGGCCCTGCTAGGAGTTTGATCCAGAACCCTATAGATTTTTGCTACACCTGTAGTAGTTTTGATAGGGTCCTCCTAGGAGTTTGATCCAGAACCCTGAGGCTTTTTATTACATCTGTGGTAGTTGTAGAGAGTTCCATTTAGGACTTTGATCTAGAACCCTGGAATTTCTGATACACCCATGGTTGCAGCTATTAACAAAGCACATGAAACAAAATCTTACTTGTGAGCATGTAAAAGTCATTAAAATACAATGGTTTCTCATCCTACAAAACAGAAAAATCAGAGTATTAGGATATAAAAATTACTGAATGTTCCTACACAGAGTATTTGATAAAGAATGCATATAGATCTATCAGAATATTAAAATACAATAATTCACACTTAGCGAACCTTATTAGAAGGCATTATATCTGGAACAAAATTTAAAGCAGGTTCAGAACTGCTGCTAACCATGGTATCAAACGTAGTTGGGTAAGCTCTGCTAATATAAAGTTGTATTCAGATAATGTGTCATTAATGAATGTAACAAATATCTTATATCTGGTGTTGAAGTGTTCTTCCATTTCACTAACTTTTCTGGCATAGAACAACAAGAGTCTTTTTAGTTGCTTAGATTGTGTTCCCAGTATGTGGTTTTGCAGTATAGCAAGCAAATAGGTTTCTGGAAGGTATGGCAGATTGTAGCCTCAAGTTATTATCAGCAAAGAGTATATTTGTTGCCAGTAAGATGTAATTTTGGAACTTGACCAAAAAGCCTGAATAACGCCTTATTGTAAAACAACAATAGCGCTAGGCAGAGTGGTTGATTGCCAATGTATACAATTTGTAAGGGGTATAATATAGTATAATAGAATTGTGTGTGGAGATCCTGCACACTGATAACTGTCAAAAGAAAAGGTTTCCTCCACTTTTTCAAAGTCCTTTTTAGTTAGAGTTGGTATGTCCCTGGACCTCTTAGACCAGGCCTTTTCAAAAGGAGCATGGATCTATGTTTGCAGAAAAGGATATATCCTCATAATAATATGGGGACAACTAATAAATCCAGGAGTTTTTCAAGAAGAGAAACTTGTACTTTTGAAGTCTATGAACCAATTTGTGTCTGAACAACAAGTTGAGGAGTGAGGAAATGGTGATTGTTTAACCCAAAGTTGTTTTTTACATGTTCAAAGGAGATAATTGTACCATCATCATACAGGATATAGACAATCCCTTCCAAGGCCAACCACAGTGTGTCAGCAAAGTCATGAAGCATTTTAAACTGAGGGTTCAACCAAAGAGGTTTATTCAATGAAAAGGGGGTTATAAGCATTATTTATAAGTTTTAACTTGATGCCATACTATAATGCCTATATGAAGAGGACTGTTACATGAAGGGGAAGTTTAAGTAGTTGATTAGTTAAAACCTACTTCTGATCACTGTATTACTGCTGTTAGCACTATTGCCATATTTTCCACAGAGGGGTTGAACCAGTCATCAATTTAGGTAATTTTCTATATTCTGGACCAATAAATCTCCTACGTCTTTGTGTCCCTGAAGACTATTTCTTTTCCTACGTGGCACCAACCCATTCTAAATTAACTAAAAACGTGAAGGATTGTAAGGATGAAAAGTTTTTATTTGGAGTATATATCATGGCTGTGCATAGAATGTATAACAACTTTAAAAGATTTTAACTAGATTTTTGAATCCTACTAAGTTTAATAGGAAGGATTACAACACTTTAGAGTGACACTAAACTCAATTTTGTGGTTTTACATCAATCATCAATATCAAGTATATCAAGCACGGCTCTTTTATTTAAGCCTTTTATCTTTGTTTTCATGCTTCTTTTTTTGTCCTGTGTATATTCCTGATACTTCACTGATGCACCTCACCACTACTCGGGGCTTTTTTTCTCAGAGAATAGGTGTAGGAACTGTCCTTTATGAGCCGCCCCTTATCTCCGCCCTCTACCCACCTCCGAGAACCATCCCTTGGTTCTACCCCCTGTCCACCTCCCAATGAGACCTCTTTTAAAGAATACAGAACCAAGTATAATTTTTTATTAATTTGTAATTTGTATGGAATTTGTTTAATGATAAGCTGTACAATTGTTTCCCTGCAGCCACCAACAATACACCCCACTTTTAACAATACATCCCCCCAGCATCAACAGACCCTCATCCAGCAACAATAGACTCCCCACAATAAAATACCTCCACCACAGGGGCGGACTGACCATTTGGGAACTTGGGCACTGCCCGAGGGCCTGGGGTCAGTAGAGGACCCCATGAGATGCCCCTGGTACCTTTCATAGGCTTTTTTGGGTGTGGTTTGAGTGTGGGCGAGGACACAGGAGCCCCATGATCCCCTATTGCCCGGGGGCCCCATGAGTTGTCAGTCCGCCCCTGCTCCACCAGTAACAATAGATTCACCACAGCAACAAAAGACCCTCCCAGAAATAATATATCTCCCAGCAGGCAGCATCAACAGACCCTCCAGCAGCCAACAATAGACATCTACATCAACAGTAGATCCCTTCCAGCACTAATTGACCTCCCAGCAACAATAGACACTCCAGGTACACACCTCAGCACCCTTTGCCATTACATACATTCAGTGCTGGAGGTGTCAGAACTGCGTTCCCTCATGTTCCTGCTGAAAAATGCCCTGCCACTACTAGCATAGAGCAAGCAGTGCCTATTATTTCTGGTTACATGCTCTGCTCTATGGCACTACAATTTCCATAGAGCTGAACATGTCTGCAAGTAGATGTGTAGTGAGCAGGTAGGGGCGAGTAGAAGCAGCTATGTTCACATACACAAAGTGGGGGGCATGAAGAATGAACACAGCCAGCCTAGAACAAGAAGTCTGAGAACAGCAGAAAAAAACTAAAAACAGAGAGTACATTCTAGTTATGTTTAGACATATCACAGTTATTTTATCTTGTAAAAAATATGAGTTTAGCTTCACTTTAATTTTAGTGGCCATAGTTTGGACTTCAAGTTAAATTTGACATTGTTGTGTAATTGGAATTGAATCATAATCTCTAGATATTTGAATCAGCCAACCAACTATAATGGGGTTTCTGAAGGTGAGGCCTCAGTTGCAGCAGACCAAATAGTGAATATAAGGGATTTATCCAAGCTAATTTTAGATCTGAAAAAGCACAAAAGTATTTTATAATCCTGAGCAGCACTTTAAGTGAATGTGTCTTTCCATCCAAGTATACCAAGAAGTCATCCATGTAAAGAGTGTGTCTCCCTAATATAAAGCCTCTAATCACTGTGGATTATCTCACTAAGAGGTAAATTCACTAAGAGATAAATACAACATGGATTTTTGAGTTAAAATAACTCATGTAGTATTTATTTCAAAAGTAGCTAATTTACTAAAAAAAGTGTTATTTACTGAATGACTTAAATATTTATGTTTTGCGATATTTAGCACTTACATTTTGCATTATTTTTGGTGTTTTTGCACAATTTTTTTTTGCAGGCCAACATTGCACCAGAATGCACAAAAAAATACTGTAAAACTATGGTCTCCCTCTAATGAAATTTTACAATTTATTTTCATTCCTGAGCTCAGAGGAGAACATTTTTACACTGATACATTGTATACTTTTCACGTTCTGGCCAGTGCAGAGTTCCTCTGTTATTTTGTACATTTCTAAAATACCGCCAACAAACACCTGGTGATAAGTAATGAATGTGTGTGTTTTTTTTAAATGATTTGACTCTTTTATTATCTCATATGATAATTTATGCAAATGAATCATGTGACCGTGTTATCGCATGTAGTAACCTTTAGTGAACTGACCTCTATGTTAGCAAAGGGCTTAAGCTGGCCATACATGGATCAAAATTCATCCAGAAGGAAACAAAATTGAATCATCTATGGGCCGCCTTAGTCACGTAAAGAAAAATTATGATAGAAGGCACCCCTGTCTTGTTTCCCATTATAGCTGGACAGAAGGGGAGGGTGTCATCAGTGACGATTTAGCACTTCTGTTTATGATATGTAATGGTAGATTTTAAGAATGATTCCCTTGTATACGCTTTGAAGGCATCCCATTCAATGGAGAGCATAGAACATGTCTCATTTAGTTCTCAATATTGTCACTGGTCAACATCTACTGCTCATTGCATGGTCAACCACAATGGGCTTATTCTCCATAAATGGTCTGTTTTCAAGAGAGGTGCAGTGAAGGTGATTTTGGCAATAGAGTTCTCAGGTACTGTCTGAGCTAGAAAAATAGTAGGGTTAGATGAAAGGAAGAAAAGGTTTTGTTCAATATCTTTAAATATGCCTCTGTCTATGTGTGGAGGGTTTTAAATTGTATAAAAAGCTATGTTTTACAAAATTCGGCATAATAGAAACCTATTTAGGCTGTAAAGATAGGTAAAACATTCAAAAGGCAGATTTTTGTTTATCAAAATTGACACAACCCTGAAGTATATTAGTATATGAGGAATATGAGAAGCAGAAGCCACTTTAAGCCATGGCCTTTCAAGTGTTAGAATTTTCTGAAATAGGTTTCTTGTAGATAAATGATATTAGGTGGTAGGCTTTTGTAGGGCTTTAAACATGTGGGATCTTTAAGGCTTAGGATATTTCAAGAATCTACTATCTACACGTTGGTAACATTGTAGCTTCAAGCATGGCTTTAACCCTTTGTACTCTGCACACCATTCAGGGGGAGGGAAGTTAGGCTGTCACATACACTGTATACATATAAAAGAACATATGAACATTTTAAAGCATAGTCTAAGTAAAGAAATCAAAATGACCATGGGTTGGAATAAAAGGAGTGCTCAATAAAGTCTCATAAGGTATCTTTGGTGGCAGAGATATAGATGTGTTAGAAAAAAGATTTAGGGAGAAATATATCTAAACAAAGAGAAAGAGAGTGGAACTTGCATGTTCCTGCAGTGTAGGAAGAAGCCCATAAGACCAGGTGGTTTAGACCTGGAGAGTATCTCTGAGGCAGGGTAGTTAAGCAATGGAAGACTTTTTCTGCTGAAGTAAAGAATTGTGTCTTACCCTCTCACTGGATTCTCAAGCAGGCTGTGAATAGCACAGTATAGATCATATTTCTTTGACAGAGAGATTTTCTAGCTTTGTTGATTTTGGCTCTGGGTTTCCTTGTCTTGGCTGATCAATCATGATTGATGGATGGCATTGCTCCTGTAGCCATGCTTTTTCTCTGGCTTTTTTCAGGATGGCATCACTATCTCTTTTGTCGAGCAGATTAAGGTGTCCTTTTATCATGCAGCAGTAAATGACCATTGATCAGTTCTCCGGCATTCTCAGAAGAGAGAGTTCTCCTCTGAATGTCTTTTTATGAAGCGGTGTACATCGCTTCTCCGAATGAAGGGAGAAGAGATCTACAAACACTTTGAATGCTGGAAAATGGCTGCTGTTACTATAATCTTGCGAGATTACAGTGAAATCAGTCAAACACCGTTTACTAAGCAGCGGTAAATTACCGCTGCTTCGTTTGCAGTTCCTCCGATTCTCTAGCTCTGGACTGGAGAATCTGGAGGGAGAACACAGATGGCCAGTGAAGGGCTGACATCACTCCTTCATACACTGGCCATCTGTGTGCTGAGATGATCAGCGGAGAACATGTTCTCCGCTGATCATCTGTTTCCTAAACCACTAATGATCAGAGATCAACAACGATGCTTAGGATCGCCACTGATCTCTGTTTCATAAAAGGACACCTTAGGGTCATAGACCTTAAGGTAGCCTAGCAGTGGAGGTCTAGCTAAGACCCTATGGGTGCACTCCCCACCAAAGCTAGTAAAAATAAAGCTGCAATTGAAGGTTGATTGCAGAGACAATTTTCCAGCACTAGCTTCCAGTGCAATGGTCTTTCATTCCAAATCTGGCAGGTGAGAGAGGATTGAAGTCTATTAGAAGTCCCCCTTGTAATGCAAGATTAATAAGTACCTGAACAGGAAAGGGAAGAGGGGGACCCCGATGATAAGAAGAGATCTGTGGTCAGTGGGGTGTGGCAGCAATGGTTGTCTTTTGATGCTGTTGACTAGCTGGTTTCTCTCTGTCCCACTCTCTCAGCTGTCTGAGCTGTCTTTGAGTAGTTCTAGCTCCATGCCAGTGAAAGCCCTATTAGTATGAACCCTGTTCTTGTTTTATTAGCAAAGCTCTACTCTACTTTCATCTACAGTTATGATATGCAAATCTATACTCATTGAGACTAATTAAAATTACTCTTCATCTATGGCAGTTTATTAATTGGCAACACAAATTTCAAAGCATGGAAAACTGAGTGGGTATACCTGCAGTCTTTACAATATTAGTGACCAATTACAATATATAACTTACTGTAAGAGGATCCTGCTTACAGCAACTTACAGCCTATTAGGGTATATGAGGTTAATATAAGACCTGGAAGAGTTTTTGGAAGAGTTTTTTACAGTGAATGAATCAATTACATGAAGACTTCAGTTATTGCTTTCGATTGGCATAGATTTGATATAGAGTTGTCTAATGCTTGTACAACCAGAGGCCTTTCTAATGTGAAGACCAAGTATTTCTTACTATGCCAGGGAAAGTTAACTTAGCCAAAGGCCGATAACTGATGTTATGAGAACATTCTACTATTTCCATTGTGCATTTTTACCACATTTTTATACATTACATTTACTTTGCTTGCACTTAAATAAACTTTACAAAAGCTGTTGACCTAAAATGTACAATGAACCTAGTAGCAAAACTAACACAACACACACAATTATTTGCTTACCAGATTACTGCTGATTGAGCAACCTCCAAAAATAAATGCTATGTTGCCTGCAACTGCCAAAGCGTGTCCATGCCTACATAATGAAAAAAAGTAATAAATATTAACTGTACTTATGAATGTCAAAGCAGTCCCTGATATACAATATATATATATATATATATATATATATATATATATATTGCCAAGAGAATTGGGACGCTTGTTTTTGCAAGCACATGAACTTTAATGGCATCCTAGTCTTAGTCAGTAGGGTTCAATACTGAGTTGGCGCACCCTTTGCAGCTATAATAGCTTCAACTGTTCTGGGAAGACTGTCCACCAGGTTTAGGAGTGTGTCTATGGGAATGTTTTACCATTCTTCCAGAAGTACATTTGTGAGTTCAGGCACTGATGTTGGACGAGAAGGCCTGGCTCGCAGTCTCTGCTCTAATTTATCCCAAAGGTGTTCTATAGGGTTGAGGTCAGGACTCTGCAGGCCAGTCAAGTTCCTCCACCCCAAACTCACTCATCCATGTCTTTATGGACCTTGCTTTGTGCACTGGTGTGCAGTAATGTTGGAACAGGAAGGGACCATCTCCAAATTGTTCCTACAAAGTTGGGAGCATGAAATTGTCCAAAATGTTTTAGTATGCTGATCCCTTAAGTGTTCCCTTTACTGGAACTAAGGGACCAAGCCCAACCCCTGAAAAACAACCCCACACCATAATCCCCTCTCCACCAAACTTTACACTTGGCATAATGCAGTCAGGCAATTACTGTTCTCCTGGCAACCACCAAACCCAGACACGTCTTTCGGATTGCCAGACAGGGAAGCATGATTCGTCACTCCAGAGAACATGTCTCCACTGTTCTAGAGTCCAGTGGCGGCGTTTGCATTGCACTTGGTGATGTAAGACTTGGATGCAGCTGCTCGGCCATGAAAACCCATTCCACAAAGCGCTCTACGCACTGTTGTTGTGCTAATCTGAAGGCCACACAAAGTTTGGAGGTCTTTAGCTATTGAATCTGCAGACAGGCGACTTCTGCACACTGTGCGCTTCAGCATGCGCTGACCCCGCTCTGTCATCTTACGTGGCTTACCACTTCATGGCTGAGTTGCTGTTGTTCCCAGTTGCTTCCACATTGTTATATTACCACTAACAGTTGACCGTGGAATATTTAGTAGCAAGGAAATTTCATGAATGGACTTATTGCACAGGTGGAAACCTATCACCGTACCATGCTTGAATTCACTGAGCTCCTGAGAGCGACCCATTCTTTCACAAATTTCTGTGGCTATGGAGGTGATTGGAACACCTGTATCCAATGATTTGGAGGGGTGTCCCAATACTTTTGGCAATATTGTGTATATACCGTATTTTTCGCTCCATAAGACGCACCTGACCATAAGACGCACCTAGGTTTTAGAGGAGAAAAACAAGAAAAAAAAAAATTCTGAACCAATGGACTGCAGACACAGTACAGGGGATGACCAGAGACTGCGGACACAGTACAGGAAATGACCAGAGACTGCGGACACAGTACAGAGAGCCGGAACAGTACAGGGAATGACCAGAGACTGCGGACACAGTACAGGAGATGACCAGGACTGCGGACACAGTTCCAGAGGGCCAGAGACTGCAGACACAGTACAGGAGATGACCAGAGACTGCACACAGTACAGGAAATGACCATAGACTGCGGACATAGTACAGGGATGACAGGCGGACCAGAGACTGCGGACACAGTACAGGAGATGACCAGAGACTGCAGACGTACAGGAAATGACCATAGACTGCGGACATAGTACAGGGAATGACCAGAGACTGCGGACACAGTACAGGAGATGACCAGAGACTGCGGACATAGTACAGAAGATGACCAGAGACTGCGGACAGTACAGGAGATGACCAGAGACTGCGGACACAGTACAGGAGAGGACCCAGAGACTGCGGACACAGTACAGGAGATGACCAGAGAAGAGGACCAGAGACTGCGGACACAGTACAGGAGATGACCAGAGACTGCGGACATAGTACAGGAGATGACCAGAGACTGCGGACATAGTACAGGGAATAACCAGAGACTGCGGACACAGTACAGGGAATGACCAGAGACTGTGGACATAGTACCAAAGACCAGAGACTGCAGACAGTGCAGGGGATAACCAGAGACTGCAGACAGTAAAGGAGATTACCAGAGACTGCGTACCTTTGGGGAGGGAGGGGGAGTGGGTACCTGAATTTGACAGGTACCCGGTCCCACTTCCGCGGAGTTGTCCTTCCTTCTTCTTCCCGCGGCGGCTTCTGTGACAGCCGGGTGCCCACTGCGCATGCGCGAGAAGCGCTGCGCTTTGTGAATGGCCCAGAGCCTTCTGGGACCTGTCATGTGTCCCAGAAGACACCGAACCATTCACAAAGCCCGGCGCTTCTCGCACATGCGCAGTGGGCACCCGGCTGTCACAGAAGCTGCCGCGGGAAGACTGCAGCGCTGGAGCGAGGAATAGGTAAGGTCCTGCAGGAGAGAAGAGCTGAGCGGCCAGCCCAATATTCTGACATGGTGGCGGCAGAAATACCGGACCGGCTGCTTTACATTCGCTCCATAAGATGCACTGACATTTCCCCCCCTTTTTTTGGGGGAAAAAAGTGCAACCTTTGGAGTGAAAAATACGGTATATATATATATATATATATATATATATATATATATATGTATATTAAACTCATTACATGAAAAACTCGGTGGAGAGATCCCATGAATTATGTTTCTTAATAGATTTATATAGTTGTGTTCAAAATAATAGCAGTCAGACATCACTAACCTGATCAATCACTGTTTTTGGTAGAAATTATATTTCTACATGGCAAATAATTTACTAGCAGGTGTAGTAGAGTAATAGAAATTCAACAGACCCAACAGTCATAACATGCGTGCTGCTGATTCTGTGTAATTGAATCACTAATTGAAAGGGGCATGTTCAAAATAATAGCAGTGTGGAGTTCTATTAGTGAGGTCATTCATTCTTTGAAAAACAGGTGGCAATTATTGCCCTTATTTAAGGAAGGAAGGCAGCAAATGTTGTACATGCTGGTTACAGTGCATTTCTCTCTGAAATTCTGAGGAAAATGGGTCATTCCAGACATTGTTCAGCAGAACAGCGTACCTTGATTAAAAAGTTGATTGGAGAGAGGAAAACATATAAAGAAGTGCAGAAAATGATCGCCTGCTCAGCTAAAATGATCGCAAATGCTTTAAAATGGCAACCAAAACCTGAAAGACGTGGAAGAAAGCGAAAAACTACCATTCAAATGGATAGAAGAATAGCCAAAATGGCAAGGACTCAGCCAACAATCAGCTCCAGGAAGATCAAAGAAGGTGTAAAGTTACCTGTGAGTACTGTTACAATTAGAAGACGCCTATGTGAAGCCAAGCTATCTACAAGAAGCCCCCACAAAGTCCCACTGTTGAAAAAAAGACGTGCTGAAGAGGTTACAATTTGCCAAAGAGCTCATTGAGTGGCCTAAAGAGAAATGGCACAACATTTTGTGGACTGATGAAAGTAAGATTGTTCTTTTTGGGTCTAGTGGCCGGAGACAGTTTGTCAGACGACCCCCAAACACTGAATTCAAGCTACAGTACACTGTGAAGACAGTGAAGCATGGCTGCTCAAGCATCATGATATGGGGATGTTTCTCATACTACGGTGTTGGGCCTATTTATCGCATACCAGGGATCATGGATCAGTTTGAATACATCAGAATACTTGAAGAGGTCATGCTGCCTTATGCTGAAGAGGAAATGCCCTTGAAATGGGTGTTCCAACAAGACAACGACCCCCAAATACACCAGTAAATGTGCAACATCTTGGTTCCAGACCAACAAGATTGATGTTATGGAGTGGCCAGCCCAATTCCTGGATCTTAATCCAAAAGAAAACTTGTGGGGTGACATCAAAAATACAGTTTCTGAGGCAAAACCAAGAAATAGAGAAGAACTGTGGAATGTAGTCCAATCATCCTGGGCTGAAATACCTGTTCACAGGTGCCAGAAGTTGGTTGACTCCATGCAACACAGATGTACAGCAGTTCTCAGAAACAGTGCTTATACAACTAAATATTCATTAAGTGATTCAAAGGAAAGCAAAATCTTCAAACAATTTTCAGTTTATATAGTGAATGTTTGAGTTTGTAAAGAAGAATACAAACACTGCTATTTTTTTGAACAGTCTAATATTCACTTTTCTTCAATTTTTTTAGAGGAACAACACAAATTTGATATATTTTTCTTCATGTTTTGATTTGGAATAGAATGTGTAGTGTTCCCAATGCATTTGTGTGGATGGAAATAAAAGCTATTAGAAGGATTTTGAGCTTTATTCACTTTTTCCAACACACTGCTTTTATTTTGAACACAACTGTATATATAGTACTGGTTAGTATAATGTACTAGGCAGTAAAGAGTGCTGCTTAATATGTCTTTCTTTAGTATCTGAAACATGGATACCAGTCAAAACATCCGGCTCACTTTCTGTGGCAAGGTAGTAATTAATGTACTGTCAATCTACTACTTACCATTTACTGTCATCTGTGTTTCAATGTCACTGCCGTTTAATAATGTCTGTACAAAAATCAGTAACTTTGTTGCTCAGGTTGGGACATGCATTTGCCACTGTTGGACAACAGATCTATGTGTTTGGAGGTAGTTCTATGGATGGCACGTTCTATAGTGATGTGCATATGCTTTATTCACTTTTTTCAACACACTGCTATTATTTTGAACACAACTGTGTATGTGAACCAAACTGTATTCATATGACTCGCAATCATTCAACTAATTTCTAGCTTTTGTATGCCTTTCTGAATAAGAATTAGTGGACGTACAGTACGTATAATGCATTTCTTAACAGTAGGATGGTATCTTGATTAACCTGTTGCCGACCAGCCACTGTATTAAAACGGTGGCATGGCTGCGCAAAACTACATTTTAAAACATGATCTGCACTCCCGAGGTTTTTGCAGGCAGGGGGGCCGCACGCGCACCCCGCCGACCCGCGGGTGTCACTATTCAATCCCCGAGGGATCAATCATTCGGTTTCAGCCAGTGATGTCCGGCTGAAAATCGGATGATCGGTCCCTGTCCCATCCTGTCCTGTGTTGACAGTTACACAGGACAGGATAAGATGTAATTCTTCTCTGCCTGGGCACATTCCGTTCCAGACAGAGAAGAAGACACAGAAAACGAGAGTAAAAAGCACTACACTGACAGTTAAAACACACCCAGGACACATTTAACTCCCTGATCACCCCCCCCCCCAGTTAACCCCTTCAATGCCCTGTCACCAGTGTCATTGATTACAGTGAACAGATTTTTACTGATCACTGTATTAATGTCGCTGGCGACTTCCGATAGTGTTAGCGCCCCTCCCAGTTAGCGCCAGTTTGCCCACTAGTACACCAGTAATCCCATTTAACTCCTTGATTGCCCCCCCCCCCAGTTAACCCCTTCACTGCCCTGTCACCAGTGTCATTGATTACAGTGAACAGATATTTACTGATCACTGTATTAGTGTCACTGGTGACTTCCGATAGTGTTAGCGTCAGTTAGCGCCCCTCCCAGATAGTGTCAGATTGCCACTAGTACACAAGTAATCACATTGACCCCTTGAGTGCCAGGAACACGCTCACTTGCACGCTAAACCTCCATTGCTAGTATATTGTCTGATTGGATCAATATCTTTGATCAGATCAGCGCTATACCAGCGTTCACATTACTATAGTATCCCCAAAACACAGCGTTAGCGGGATCAGCCCCGACACCTGCCAGCACCTGCGTTTAGCCCCTACACCCCCCCTTCTCCACCATCAAGTGCAGTGTCAGTAGATAACTGTCACTTGATACATTACACACAAAACCGCAGTGTTCACAGAATCAGGCCTGATCTCTGTTAGCACTTGTCGGTAAATTTTTTGTAGCGGTTCAAGCAGTCCCTGACAGCCAGGCGCTCTTTTTTCCATGAGTCTCACTAGGTACCTATAAATTTAGTGGCCAAAATCTTTGTGTGAAAAAAAGGACATAAATTTCATTTATGTACAGCATTGCATGACCGCACAATTGTCAATTAAACTAATGCAGCGCTGTATAGCAAAAAATGGCATAAATTACAGTATCTATACCATAGTTTGTAGACGCTATAACTTTCACACAAAGCAGTCAATATACACTTATTGTGATTTTTTTTACCAAAAACGTAGCAGAATACATGTTGGCTTAAATTGATGACTAACTTTGAGTTTATGATATATTTTTTATAGCTGAAAGTAGAAAATATCATTTTTTTTTCAAAAGTTTCATGTTTTTTTTTGTTTATAGTGCAAAAAATAAAAAGAGCACAGGTACAATACCACCAAAAGAAAGCTCTATTTGTGTGAAAAAAAGGACATCAATTTTGTTTGGGTACAGCATTGCATGACCGCTCAATTAGCAGTTGAATTAGTGCAGCGCCAAACAGAAAAAATGGCCTGGTCAGTAACCTCCTTGGCGGTATGATTCTTTCAGATTTTTTGTGCTGAAAGCGGTACCATTTTTTTGCATGGAAATATGTAGTTTTTTATTGTAGGCTGTAAGTTTTAGGAATAACACCTGAAATCCCTGAAATCTGTCCGAACAAGAGTCTAGTAAACACTTCGGATATGATAAAACTTGAAACACGAAATCATAAATTATAATTTAATAAATAATCATAAAAAATAATAATAAAATAATAATAAATTTAATTCAATAATATAATCAAACCAAAAACACTGAAATTTGAAATACAGAGGTAAATTCGCACATCGCTGAGCAAAGTCGCAAAATCGTTTCAGTGTCTGATGATGAATTTCCCCACGAATCATTATCACTCAATTCTGTAAGTGGTTCTGATTTACTATCGCTGTTCTAAAACCGCTTTTGACGTAAAGGGACGCTTTTTGGACGCCATGGACTTTTCTAAGTTTCCAGGCAGAAAGAACATTCAAAATGC
Source organism: Staurois parvus (assembly GCF_062004578.1). Taxonomy (NCBI): domain Eukaryota; kingdom Metazoa; phylum Chordata; class Amphibia; order Anura; family Ranidae; genus Staurois; species Staurois parvus. Next base: position 10,654,333 of record NW_028319228.1, on the reverse strand, counting down.
AGGCAGGGCACAGGACAAAGCACTAGGGACAAAATATATGTGAAATGCATTGAAACAGCAATGACAGCAAAAATGACATTTTGTAAAAATTTCAAATTTCCCGCCGACGTCACAGGGACCGGAACACAGAAGCCGGATGCCGGCATCGGCCGGAGGAGATGGCCGGGGACGCTGTAGGGGACACATTGGGGGAGCGAAGGACAAGGTAAGTGCTGCAGGGACTCCCAGAGCAACGCCGCATGGTAAACCCAAGTGTAGCTCGGGGTTACCGCTCTTGGTATAGAAATTTTACCCCGAGCTACACTCGGGTTTACCACTAAGGAGGTTAAGGGGGGTAAATCCTCAGGAGTGCAAGTGGTTAAGAACTCGAGTCATGGAGGCCTTCAAATACAACTAAAGGCTAATGGTCTCCCTGGTATTTAAACGTTCCAACCTCTCAGCAGTGATTAGGGATATGTAATCTATACTCCAAATTTTCCTTACCACTATAATTGTTTAAAATCAAAGCTTAATAATGGAATTCACACTCCCATCACCCAAGTTATCATGCTCTTCCCCATAGTGTCCAAATGCCCTGCAAGTTACTCAGTAAACTCCATTTCTCATATTTTTCTTTTTGTGATTTACATATAGTAGAGTGTGTCAGTGAGGGCCGTATCAAATGATGTGCGGGAATGGTTTATGCTGATAGACTCCAGCAGATGCATAGGGTAAGATGAGTGGGTAAGACATTAATGGGCAGGTTTATGCAAGGTTAGGCTAGGTATAATGTAGCACTGCATGTGACTTATAGTATATTATAATATATTAGAAACACACATTGGATATATATATATGAGAATCAGTAAACATTTATATATACTTGACCTGTTAAATGTAATCTTTCACATTAAATATACATTTTTCCACTAATATTTAATTATTTTTATTGCAGAGCTTGCTTCATTCCCCGACTGCACTTGCCTTCCGGGTTCTCCTTTGACTGACAGGTTGCCATAACAATGGGACGGGAACCTTTGCCGACACTGCCATTGCTATGGCAACCTGTAATCAAGAAACTGCGCCATGCAGTGACTTTACTGCACAGGTGTGAGATCAGGAGGTGCATGCTGGGTAGCCAGCTGCACCTAATCACAGAAGTGCACATGGCGGGCTTCAGATGCCCTCATCCTCGATGGCTTCATGCACACTAGCATTTTTTTTAAGTTAAAAAAAACTGGAAAAAAATGCTGGATAAAAAACGCTGGTAGTAGCATCTTTAGTGGAGTTTTATTAGCGTTTTTACAGTACGTGTAGAAAAAAGCTAGAAAAAAGCTGTTAGGAGAATTTTACTTACGTTTAGGAGTATTTAACATTTTTTTACTGTTGTAAAAACGCTCCAAAAAACTGTACAAAACCAATTTTTTTGTGCTCCTAGATGCTGAATCTCAAAAAACGTCAACAGCCTAAAGTAGTGTGAATTTACACATAGGATAACACTATTTAGCTTCTATGAGCAGAAAAAATGCCAATAACAGCTTCTAGGAGCTTAAAAAATGCTAGAGTGCATGGTGCCTAAGCTTTTATAAAAAAAAAATTGATTGATGGGGACTGAAGCTCTGCTTTAATCTAGGAACATTTGTGGTAAAGCAAAATGTAATAACACTGTTTTTTTACAATTGTGTATTATATGTTCTGCAACAATGTTTCATTGGAGATTTGAATGGTGTATTTGTGATAGTTCATACTTCGCACTGTTTTGACATTTTGATCCTTTGTAAATGACACCACTGTTTATTATAAAGGGAGCAATCACTTGAGACATGTCTAAGGTTACACACAGACACAAGATGAAGGTCAGTTTGACTGCTGCTAGAATAATAATAATAAAAAAAAATTATTAGAAATCAAAAGCTTTCAGGGATGCATTAGTTAAAGTAAAACTAAAGGCAAAACGTTTTTTTGTTTTGGATAGAGTGAAGGATTAGAACCCCTTCCAGGTGTTTATTACGGACTGTGTCCTGTTACAGAAATTACCCCTCTTTAACCACTTCCCATCCAGCCCATGTAGATAAACAGCCAGACAGGAGCGCTGCCGAAGCGGGTTGACAGTTCTAAATGTCACACGCGTTCACTGCCTGTGCGCGCTCCCTGGGAGCCTGCGGCACTGTGATCTCTGTACGGAACCTCTGTGTGAGGTCCCGATCATGTGATCACTGTTTGGCCAATCAGTGATCACGTGAATAGTAGTAAACAAGATGTCACTTCCTGACTTCATTGCTTACTACTTGTGAAATCTGTGAATGATCACAAAGGTCACATGGTACAAGGCTATTCACAACAGACTTGTACCATGTGACAAGCTGTGATCAATCACAGTTCTCACAGTATTTCTCAATGGCTGCAAGAATGCAACCAGAGAGAAGGAGAAATGATTGCTTTTACAGCCTTTATGGGTGTAAAAGCAATCAGTGTTAAAAAAAAAAAATCTTCATCACCCCCCACAAGCAAGTACAGTGTCACTATGATGACAATGTACTGCTAGGGTGACAGAATGTTAAAAAACATAAATAATAATATATATATATATATAAAAATTAAAATGTAAAAAAATTTTTTTTAAAAATTATAATTTTTGGTTATAAACTAATTTGGGTTCCTTAACCTCCATTCGTCTCAATCCTGACTTCCCCCCAGGCATGCACAAGTCATTCCTATCTGAGCATTGGCCACATGACCAGATCTTAGTTAAACACTTTATCCGCGGTGGAAAAGTACTATCGTTCCGCGAACTGCTTGATAGCCTAGATAGTTGAGATTTTCCTTTTTGGGCCTTTCTGCAGATAAGACACTTCCTGCTCTCACACAAACTGTTCCATAACTGGACTCGTCCCCTCACTCCTTTTGAATCCCTATGCTCTAGAGCTGAACCGCGCAAACATTTGATTTCGGCGATTTAACCTCTCCTTGTTGAGAGTAGGGATTATAACTCTTTACCCTCCTGCCGTGCTTGGAACAGAGACTTGGGAAACAGCTTATCGGACGCCGATTGGGACCTAATATTTATGCATACTCATAAATGCTCCCTCAATGTCTCGACTCAGGAAAATGGATATAAAATTGCTTCGAGATGGTACCGAACTCCGTCGAGAATCTCTCGTTTTAATCCTTCCGTCCCCAACAGCTGTTGGAGATGTGGAACCCCGGATGGATCCTTTCTCCACATTTGGTGGTCTTGTCCCAATATCCAACCATTTTGGCAGGAGGTCCACCGGCTTGTAGTGTCTGTGACCACCTTGTCCCTAGCTTTCTCTCCAGAGCAGTTTCTTCTCCATCACTCCTCTCTGCCCAGGGGACAATACCTCAAATCTTTAGCAATGCATATGGTCAACGCAGCCAGACTCTGTCTTCCCACTCTTTGGGGCTCCACCCGCCCTCCCTCCATACGCGATTGGCTGCTCCGTGTGGGTAAAATTGCGGAAATGGAAGAACTGATTGCGACCGCACTCGATTCCCCCACTAAATTCTCCCATGCTTGGGCCTGCTGGAATCACTTTAAAACTACTTCTATGTACCGGTCCTTTATGAACCGTCCAACCAACACGCCTGATTGATTACTAATCTCCATTGTATGTTACTCCACACTCTAGAGCATACGGTAGGCGACTTCCCCACTTTCAGGGCTCTATCCCCACCTACCGGCCCCGGTTAATAGACTTTTGCTCAAATCCACCCATAAAAGACCCTTGGTGTTGACGACAATACAAACCCAGCTCCCCCCCCCCCCCGTTTTTTTTTTTTTTTTTCTATCTTTTATCTTTTCTTGTTCTCCTTTTCTTTCTTCTTACCTTCTTGTTACTCGCCCAGTTAACCACTGGGTTCCTCTTTAGAGAACATTAGGCATGCCATTGTCATATTTACCTTGCTTACATTAGCGACCCTCACGACAATCTAAGCTTACTTACAGGTACCACCACTCCAGTAAAACACTAGCTTCATCCTCAACGGTTGTGCTGCATCTACCCTGCCTCCTTCTGCGGCGCTATAATGAGAATTACATACTAAGAAGGTCCGATGCGATAACATTCCCATGCACCCTACTAGACTGCCTGAGTATTACAGACTTACCCCGTCGTGGACTGGCACATCCATGCTCCTTATGTGGTTCTTTGTAAGAATATTCCTACTTTCTCCCGACATGCACTGCCAAATGTTGTAAATGACCATCATTTGCTTTTCTTTTGTATTATTATGCACTTTTTCAATAAACGTTTTTTTTTGGAAAAAAAAAAAATAAACTAATTTGGGTTATTTTTTTTTTTTTTTACTAAAAAGATAGCTGAATATGTTTTGACCAGGATTTATAAAGAGATTATTTATTTGCAAAATTTTATAAGAAAAACACTTTTTTTTTTTCAAACTTCTGGACTTTTCCATTTATATAGCAAAAAAATAAAAATTCTAATGGTGAATAAATACCACCAAAATAAAGTTTTATCTGTCTCAAAAAAATGCTAAAAAATTCATATGGGTACAGTGTTGCATGACCGCGCAATTGTCATTCAAATTGCGATAGCACTGAAAGCTGAAAATTGGCCTGGACAGGAAGGGGGTGAAAGTGTCCGGACTTGAAGTGGTTAATTATCCTGTTTACTGTTATCACCGAAAGTGCAAGTAAAAGGAAATGCCACATTTTGGGTTGTCCCCAAACAGGAATAGTGGGGATATCTTCTAGTGGGGTACTAGTTCTGGTGGCCCTGGTGACAACCAGAGATTCCTTCACTTTAGAGAGATTTTCTCTTACTTTCTCTTCTGGCTTTGGGACAGGAAGAGAATGAAAATCTGCCCAGTGGACACAGATGGCAAAAATAAATCTTACAGCGGTTATAACCCTCCTTTACCGTATCCAAAATGAAAAAAATTGCCATTAGTTACACTTTAAATGTGTACATATACATGCCATTAACCGCTTGGCGCCCTGCCACTGTGTATATACGTGTGCAGGGCGGCAGTGGAGCGCAAAACTACGTTATAAAATGGGTTCCGCACTCCCGCCACTTTCGCCGGCAGGGGGCACGCGTGCGCTCCCGCCGACCCGCGGGTGACACTATTTGATCCAGGAGGGATCAATCATTAGATTTCAGCCAGTGATTTCTGGCTGAAATCACATGATCTGTCCCTGTCCTATCCTTTCCTGTGTTGACATACACAGGGCAGGATATGATGTCATTCTTCTCTACCTGGACACATTCCGTTCCAGACAGAGAAGAAGACATCCAAAAAGTGAGTACACAAGCACTACACTACAGTTAGAACACTTTAGGACACATTTAACCCCCTGATCGCCCCCCCCCCTCCAGTTAACCCTTCACTGCCCTGTCACCAGTGTTACTGATCAGTGAAGCGATTTTTACTGATCAGTGTCGCTGGCGACTTCCGAGAGAGTTAGCGCCCCTCCCAGATAGCGCCAGATTGCCCGCCAGTACACCAGTAATCCCGTTTAACCCCTTGATTGCCCCCCCCTCCAGTTAACCCCTTCACTGCCCTGTCACCCAGTGTCACTGATCAGTGAACCAATTTTTACTGATCACTGTATCAGTGTCGCTGGCGACTTCCGATAGAGTTAGCGCCCCTCCCAGATAGCGCCAGTTTGCCCGCCAGTACACCAGTAATCCCGTTTAACCCCTTGATCGCCCCCCCTCCCTCCAGTTAAACCCTTCACTGCCTGTCACCCAGTGTCACTGATCAGTGAACCAATTTTTACTGATCATTGTATCAGTGTCGCTGGCGACTTCCCGATAGAGTTAGCGCCCCTCCCAGATAGCGCCAGTTTGCCCGCCAGTACACCAGTAATCCCGTTTAACCCCTTGATCCCCCCCCCTCCAGTTAACCCCTTCACTGCCCTGTCACCCAGTGTCACTGATCAGTGAACCAATTTTTACTGATCACTGTATCAGTGTCGCTGGCGACTTCCGATAGAGTTAGCGCCCCTCCCAGATAGCGCCAGATTGCCCGCCAGTACACCAGTAATCCCGTTTAACCCCTTGATCGCCCCCTCCAGTTAAACCCTTCACTGCCCTGTCACCCAGTGTCACTGATCAGTGAACCAATTTTTACTGATCACTGTATCAGTGTCGCTGGCGACTTCCGATCGAGTTAGCGCCCCTCCCAGATAGCGCCAGTTTGCCCGCCAGTACACCAGTAATCCCGTTTAACCCCTTGATCGCCCCCCCAGTTAACCCCTGCACTGCCCTGTCACCAGTGTCATTGATTACAGTGAACAGATTTTTACTGATCACTGTATCAGTGTCGCTGGCGACTTCCGATAGAGTTAGCGCCCCTCCAGATAGCGTCAGATTGCCCGCCAGTACACCAGTAATCCCGTTTAACCCCTTGATCACCCCCCCCCCTCCAGTTAACCCCTTCCCTGCCCTGTCACCAGTGTCACTGATCAGTGAACCAATTTTTACTGATCACTGTATCAGTGTCGCTGGCGACTTCCGATAGAGTTAGCGCCCCTCCCAGATAGCGCCAGTTTGCCCGCCAGTACACCAGTAATCCCGTTTAACCCCTTGATCGCCCCCCTCCCCAGTTAACCCCTGCACTGCCCTGTCACCAGTGTCACTGATTAGTGAACCAATTTTTACTGATCACTGTATCAGTGTCGCTGGCGACTTCCGATAGAGTTAGCGCCCCTCCCAGATAGCGCCAGCTTGCCCGCCAGTACACCAGTAATCACGTTTAACCCCTTGATCGCCCCCCCCAGTTAACCCCTTCACTGCCCTGTCACCAGTGTCACTGATCAGTGAACCAATTTTTTACTGATCACTGTATCAGTGTCGCTGGCGACTTCCGATAGTGTTAGCGCCCCTCCCAGATAGGGCCAGTTTGCCCGCCAGTACACCAGTAATCCCGTTTAACCCCTTGATCACCCCCCCCCCCAGTTAACCCCTTCACTGCCCTGTCACCAGTGTCACTGATCAGTGAACCAATTTTTACTGATCACTGTATCAGTGTCGCTGGCGACTTCTGATAGTGTTAGCGGCCCCTCCCAGATAGCGCAAGATTGCCCGCTAGTACACCAGTAATCCCGTTTAACCCCTTGATCACCCCCCCCTCCAGTTAACCCCTTCCCTGCCCTGTCACCAGTGTCACTGATCAGTGAACCAATTTTTACTGATCACTGTATCAGTGTCGCTGGCGACTTCCGATAGAGTTAGCGCCCCTCCCAGATAGCGCCAGTTTGCCCGCCAGTACACCAGTAATCCCGTTTAACCCCTTGATCGCCCCCCCCCCAGTTAACCCCTGCACTGCCCTGTCACCAGTGTCATTGATTACAGTGAACAGATTTTTACTGATCACTGTATCAGTGTCGCTGGCGACTTCCGATAGAGTTAGCGCCCCTCCCAGATAGCGTCAGATTGCCCGCCAGTACACCAGTAATCCCGTTTAATTCCTTGATCACCCCCCCCTCCAGTTAACCCCTTCCCTGCCCTGTCACCAGTGTCACTGATCAGTGAACCAATTTTTACTGATCACTGTATCAGTGTCGCTGGCGACTTCCGATAGAGTTAGCGCCCCTCCCAGATAGCGCCAGTTTGCCCGCCAGTACACCAGTAATCCCGTTTAACCCCTTGATCCCCCCCCCTCCAGTTAACCCCTTCACTGCCCTGTCACCCAGTGTCACTGATCAGTGAACCAATTTTTACTGATCACTGTATCAGTGTCGCTGGCGACTTCCGATAGAGTTAGCGCCCCTCCCAGATAGCGCCAGATTGCCCGCCAGTACACCAGTAATCCCGTTTAACCCCTTGATCGCCCCCTCCAGTTAAACCCTTCACTGCCCTGTCACCCAGTGTCACTGATCAGTGAACCAATTTTTACTGATCACTGTATCAGTGTCGCTGGCGACTTCCGATCGAGTTAGCGCCCCTCCCAGATAGCGCCAGTTTGCCCGCCAGTACACCAGTAATCCCGTTTAACCCCTTGATCGCCCCCCCCCCAGTTAACCCCTGCACTGCCCTGTCACCAGTGTCACTGATCAGTGAACCAATTTTTACTGATCACTGTATCAGTGTCGCTGGCGACTTCCGATAGAGTTAGCGCCCCTCCCAGATAGCGCCAGTTTGCCCGCCAGTACACCAGTAATCCCGTTTAACCCCTTGATCGCCCCCCCCCCCCAGTTAACCCCTGCACTGCCCTGTCACCAGTGTCATTGATTACAGTGAACAGATTTTTACTGATCACTGTATCAGTGTCGCTGGCGACTTCCGATAGAGTTATCGCCCCTCCCAGATAGCGTCAGATTGCCCGCCAGTACACCAGTAATCCCGTTTAACCCCTTGATCACCCCCCCCCTCCAGTTAACCCCTTCCCTGCCCTGTCACCAGTGTCACTGATCAGTGAACCAATTTTTACTGATCACTGTATCAGTGTCGCTGGCGACTTCCGATAGAGTTAGCGCCCCTCCCAGATAGCGCCAGTTTGCCCGCCAGTACACCAGTAATCCCGTTTAACCCCTTGATCGCCCCCCCCCCAGTTAACCCCTGCACTGCCCTGTCACCAGTGTCACTGATCAGTGAACCAATTTTTACTGATCACTGTATCAGTGTCGCTGGCGACTTCCGATAGTGTTAGCGCCCCTCCCAGATAGCGCAAGATTGCCCGCTAGTACACCAGTAATCCCATTTAACCCCTTAATCTCCCCCCCCCCAGTTAACCCATTCACTGCCCTGTCACCAGTGTCACTGATCAGTGAACCGATTTTTACTGATCACTGTATCAGTGTCGCTGGCGACTTCCGATAGTGTTAGCGCCCCTCCCAGATAGCGCCAGATTGCCCGCCAGTACACCAGTAATCCCGTTTAACCCCTTGATCACCCCCCCCTCCAGTTAACCCCTTCACTGCCCTGTCACCAGTGTCACTGATCAGTGAACCAATTTTTACTGATCACTGTATCAGTGTCGCTGGCGACTTCCGATAGTGTTAGCGCCCCTCCCAGATAGTGCCAGTTTGCCCGCTAGTGCACCAGAAATCCCATTTAACCCCTTGATCGCCCCCCTCCCCCCCCCCCAGTTAACCCCTTCACTGCCCTGTCACCAGTGTCATTGATTACAGTGAACAGATTTTTACTGATCACTGTATTAGTGTCACTGGTGACTTCCGATAGTGTTAGCGCCCCTCCTAGATAGCGCCAGTTTGCCCGCTAATGCACGGGATTTTTTTTACCAAAAACATGTAGCAGAATACATTTTGGCTTAAATTTATGACTAACTTTGAGTTTACGATATATTTTTTATCGCTGAAAGTAGAAAATATTGTTTTTTTTCAAAATTTTTGTGGTTTTTTTGTTTATAGCGCAAAAAATAAAAAGCGCACAGGTGAACAAATACCACCAAAAGAAAGCTCTATTTGTGTGAAAAAAAGGACGTAATTTTCGTTTGGATGCAGCATTGCATGACCGCGCAATTATCATTTGAGTTAGTGCAGCGCTGTATAGCAAAAAAAGGCATAAATTACAGTATCTATACCATAGTTTGTAGACGCTATAACTTTCACACAAAGCAATCAATATACACTTATTGGATTTTTTTTACCAAAAACATGTAGCAGAATACATTTTGGCTTAAATTTATGACTAACTTTGAGTTTACGATATATTTTTTATAGCTGAAAGTAGAAAATATTGTTTTTTTTCAAAATTTTTGTGGTTTTTTGTTTATAGCGCAAAAAATAAAAAGCGCACAGGTGATCAAATACCACCAAAAGAAAGCTCTATTTGTGTGAAAAAAAGGACGTAAATTTTGTTTGGGTACAGCATTGCATGACCGCGCAATTATCATTTGAATTAGTGCAGCGCCAAACAGCAAAAAAAGGCCTGGTCATTAAGGGGGGTAAATCCTCTGTGGCTCAAGTGGTTAAGAAACACCCAGTTTCTGAGCTCAAAAGCATAATAATAGTAATTCAGCCTAGAGGATTGCCCCCTCCCTCCTCCACATATTTAATCCTGTGGTGTATGATCAGCTCAAAGGTTGCACATTGACATTTGTTTCCCAAGCTAACATCTATTGCCTGAATTGGATTGGATTGGATGATAATTACTTTATGTGCATGGATACCTTTAAGATAAGAAAATGTATGTTTGGTTGAATAAATAGCCACTTTCAATCATGACGGTGTATGTGTGATAAATTACTGTTGCAGTCCATTACCTCTAACATTACTATCTACTGTCATTCCAGTAAGCCAAGGGTTTGTTCATTTCTTGATAAATGTGTCTGTATGTTTGAGGTAGAATTAGGAGACACAGGTGCCCTTGAGCCATGTCTGAACACAGGAAATAAAATCTAAGTGCTAAGTCCAGTGAGGATTCGACTTTCTTTAATTTTATAGTCATAAAAGTGTCATTGCAAGTTACTTTTTTGGAACAAAGAACAGGAAAAGGGAAAAAAGGAAAGGAACTCTCTTTTTATGGCAAATGAATAACTAACTGAGCAACAGAGCTCACCACTGATTCCTCATTCTAGATGGAGCTTTACTGCATTGTACTTCTATTAAATCCTGGGAAAGAATTAACATAAATTATCCAGCAGAAATGCAACCAGCACATTGGTTAGCACCAAGATTCTCTAATTGCAATGTATCCTTTATTATAATAAAATGTCACCAGTACATCCCAACGAAGCCAGGGCCCTAAAGCACTTGCCAACTGTGCTATAGCTGAATGACGGCTACAGCATGGTTGTCCAGTCCTGGGGCGGCGTCATATAACGTCCTCCCAGAACGCGCCCTCCCGCACGCCAGGTGATCTCCGTGATCGCTGTGTCCTATGGACACATCACGTGATGTGGTAAAAGGCCAATCACAGCATCCTTTTACCATGTGAACAGCCATGTCCAATGACACAGCAGATCACTGGTAAATGCAGTTGCCAGTTATCAGCTGCACTTTCCACGTACTGTCACAGCATGAGGAAAGTACTGACGATAACCGGCAATTGTCAGAGGAGAGATCGGCACCGATCATCAGGGCACTGATGATCAGGGCCCAGCAGTGCAGCCCACCTGTGCCCAGCAGTGCCGTCCACAAGTGCCCAGCAGTGCCACCCACTTGTGCGCATTAGTGCAACCCACCTGTGCCCATCAGTACCTAGTACTGCCACCCACCGGTGCCCAGCAGTGACCCCCATCAGTGCCACCCATCAGCGCCCAGCAGAGCCATCAGTCATTGTCACCCATCAGTGCTGCCCATCAGTGCCGCCTATCAGTGCCCATCATTGTTGCATACCAATGCACCATCATCAGTGCAGCCTCATCAGTGCCAGATCATCAGTGCCATCTATCAGTGGCCATCAGTGCTGCCTATCTGTGCCACCTCATCAGTGCCACCTATCAGTGCCCATCAGTGCTGCCTATCAGTGCAGCCTCATCAATGCACATCAATGAAGGAGAAAACTTACCTCTTTGCAAAATTTTATCATAGAATCAAAGAAAAACTTTTTCTTTCAAATTTTTTGCTTTTTTTTGTTTATAGCAAAAAAAATGAAACACAGAGTGGCGATTAAATATGACCAAAAGAAAGCTCTATTTGTGTGAAAAAATTATAAAAATTTCATATGGGTACAGTGTTGCATGACTGCACAATTGTCATTCAAAGTGTGACAGCGCTGAAAGCTGAAAATTGGCCTGAGCAGGAAGGGGGTAAAAGTGCCCTGTAGGCAAGTGGTTAATAACTGAGTGCTTTGATCTTTTTGTATGAAATACAGGAAAATTATTACATTCATAACACAAGGAAAAAGTAAAATCCTGAGCAATAACACAAACTAATGTTAACAAGATGCAATCAGGTGCTTCCAAAGAGTTAACTGGGATATCTAGGTCAGCTGTGTTCATGTACAGACCAAATGTTACAATGTATCTTTCTGCAACATTGATTGACCTGCTAGGATGGTACATCTGAGAAGGAAGGGTTACCACTGTAAACTGGGTTTACTGCTCTTTCTCAGGTTACCTTCCTCTGCATGCCTTACTTAGTGCCCTAGGAGGTTGGTTGGGGAAAGAAGGCCAAGATGTTGCCATTACTGTGTTGGTCTGTGCCCCGATATGGGCAGGCCTAGTTGGGGTTTCTTTTGGAGCTTGGAACCTGAGAACTTACGTGGACTTACAGCTGTCAGTCATGGTCAGTTTACTGCATTTTGTAATTTGCTGCCAAATCATGAACTCCAAGGGGAAACTTGCTGCCTTTTGTGGATTTACTGCTTAAATGGACTCTTGCCTTGGAAGGATTACTTTTATGAATTTGGCACCTGTGTAAGGTACAGTCACTTTATAGGGCACTCTGTACAGGAATTTGTATGAATGTGTTGTTTGAGAACTTTTCTTGTGTTATCCTTAGTTACTTCAGTAAAGATCATTCATTGTTCTTTTAATCTGCCTGGTATGCTGTCTTTCTAAGCCCTGGTTCACACTGATGTCATGCGGAATTCGCAGCATTTTCAGTGCGAATTCCGCACCGCATCAGAATCGCACCCCTTTCATGTGAACCGTTACGGGTGTGTATGTTAACAACACCCCGAAAGCAGTCCACAAAATGCGGTGCGATGTAAAGAATCAAATCGCATAGATGTGAATACCCATGCAATCCAATTCTAGTGCGGACCCAAAAAAGGGTCCTGCACCTTTTTGGTGTGGGTGCCGTGCGAATAGAGCCATACAAAATGTATGGCTCCGATCACACCGCACACAAATCGCATGTGATTTGTACAGGAATGCTGTGCGGTTCCTGTGCGAATCACATGCGATATATGGAGCCGCACGTATGTGAACACAGGCTAAAGGGGTGCATGCATGTTATACCAAAGAACAGGACTTATATCAGGGGACTGAAGGTTAGAAAAGATACAATACGGAGAGTCCAGCATGCAAGATGCTGTCTAGCCACTTGAGCCCCAGAGGATTTACCCCCCTTAATGACCAGGCCTTTTTTTGCTGTTTGGCGCTGCACTAATTCAAATGATAATTGCGCGGTCATGCAATGCTGTACCCAAACGAAATTTACATCCTTTTTTTCACACAAATAGAGCTTTCTGGTGGTTTTTTATCACCTGTGCGCTTTTTATTTTTTGCGCTATAAACAAAAAAACCACGAAAATTTTGAAAAAAAACAATATTTTCTACTTTCAGCTATAAAAAATATATCGTAAACTCAAAGTTAGTCATAAATTTAAGCCAAAATGTATTCTGCTACATGTTTTTAGTAAAAAAATCCCAATAAGTGTATATTGATTGCTTTGTGTGAAAGTTATAGCGTCTACAAACTATGGTATAGATACTGTAATTTATGCCTTTTTTTGCTATACAGCGCTGCACTAACTCAAATGATAATTGCGCGGTCATGCAATGCTGTACCCAAACGAAATTTACGTCCTTTTTTTCACACAAATAGAGCTTTCTTTTGGTGGTATTTGATCACCTGTGCGCTTTTTATTTTTTGCGCTATAAACAAAAAAACCACGAAAATTTTGAAGAAAAACAATATTTTCTACTTTCAGCTATAAAAAATATATCGTAAACTCAAAGTTAGTCATAAATTTAAGCCAAAATGTATTCTGCTACATGTTTTTGGTAAAAAAAATCCCGTGCATTAGCGGGCAAACTGGCCCTAGGAGGGGCGCTAACACTATCGGAAGTCACCAGTGACACTAATACAGTGATCAGTAAAAATCTGTTCACTGTAATCAATGACACTGGTGACAGGGCAGTGAAGGGGTTAACTGGGGGGGGGGAGGGGGGCGATCAAGGGGTTAAATGGGATTTCTGGTGCACTAGCGGGCAAACTGGCGCTATCTGGGAGGGGCGCTAACACTATCGGAAGTCGCCAGCGACACTGATACAGTGATCAGTAAAAATCTGTTCACTGATCAGTGACACTGGTGACAGGGCAGTGAAGGGGTCAACTCAGGGGGGGGCGATCAAGGGGTTAGACAGGATTATTGGTGTATAACGGGCAATCTGGCGCTATCTGGGAGGGGCGCTAACACTATCGGAAGTCGCCAGCGACACTGATACAGTGATCGGTAAAAATTGGTTCACTGATCAGTGACACTGGTGACAGGGCAGTGAAGGGGTTAACTGGGGGGGGGGTGATCAAGGGGTTAAACGGGATTACTGGTGTACTGGCGGGCAATCTGGCGCTATCTGGGAGGGGCGCTAACACTATTGGAAGTCGCCAGCGACACTGATACAGCGATCAGTAAAAATCGGTTCACTGATCAATGACACTGGTGACAGGGCAGTGAAGGGGTCAACTCAGGGGGGGGCGATCAAGGGGTTAGACAGGATTATTGGTGTATTAGCGGGCAATCTGGCGCTATCTGGGAGGGGCGCTGACACTATCGGAAGTCGCCAGCGACACGGATACAGTGATCAGTAAAAATCGGTTCACTGATCAGTGACACTGGTGACAGGGCAGTGAAGGGGTTAACTGGGGGGGGATTAAGGGGTTAAATGGGATTACTGGTGTACTAGCGGGCAATCTGGCGCTATCTGGGAGGGGCGCTGACACTATCGGAAGTCGCCAGCGACACGGATACAGTGATCAGTAAAAATCGGTTCACTGATCAGTGACACTGGTGACAGGGCAGTGAAGGGGTTAACTGGGGGGGGGGATTAAGGGGTTAAATGGGATTACTGGTGTACTAGCGGGCAATCTGGCACTATCTGGGAGGGGCGCTAACACTATCGGAAGTCGCCAGCGACACTGATACAGTGATCGGTAAAAATTGGTTCACTGATCAGTGACACTGGTGACAGGGCAGTGAAGGGGTTAACTGGGGGGGGGGGGGAGTAAGGGGTTAAATGGGATTACTGGTGTACTAGCGGGCAATCTGGCGCTATCTGGGAGGGGCACTAACACTATCGGAAGTCGCCAGCGACACTGATACAGTGATCAGTAAAAATTGGCTCACTGATCAGTGACACTGGTGACAGGGCAGTGAAGGGGTTAACGGGGGGGGGGCGATCAAGGGGTTAAACGGGATTACTGGTGTACTGGCGGGCAGTCTGGCGCTATCTGGGAGGGCGCTAACACTATCGGAAGTCGCCAGCGACACTGATACAGTGATCGGTATAAATTGGTTCACTGATCAGTGACACTGGTGACAGGGCAGTGAAGGGGTTAACTGGAGGGGGGGGGGCGATCAAGGGGTTAAACGGGATTACTGGTGTACTGGCGGGCAAACTGGCGCTATCTGGGAGGGGCGCTAACTCGATCGGAAGTCGCCAGCGACACTGATACAGTGATCAGTAAAAATTGGTTCACTGATCAGTGACACTGGTGACAGGGCAGTGAAGGGGTTAACTGGGGGGGGGCGATCAAGGGGTTAAACGGGATTACTGGTGTACTGGCGGACAAACTGGCGCTATCTGGGAGGGGCGCTAACTCTATCGGAAGTCGCCAGCGACACTGATCAGTAAAAATCGCTTCACTGATCAGTGACACTGGTGACAGGGCAGTGAAGGGGTTAACTGGGGGGGGGCGATCAAGGGGTTAAACGGGATTACTGGTGTACTGGCGGACAAACTGGCGCTATCTGGGAGGGGCGCTAACTCTATCGGAAGTCGCCAGCGACACTGATCAGTAAAAATCGCTTCACTGATCAGTGACACTGGTGACAGGGCAGTGAAGGGGTTAACTGGGGGGGGGGGGTGATCAGGGGGTTAAATGTGTCCTAGAGTGTTCTAACTGTAGTGTAGTGCTTGTGTACTCACTTTTACTGTGTCTTCTTCTCTGTCTAGAACGGAATGTGTCCAGGCAGAGAAGAATGACATCATATCCTGCCCTGTGTATATGTCAACACAGGACAGGATAGGACAGGGACCGATCATGTGATTTCAGCCAGAAATCACTGGCTGAAATCTAATGATTGATCCCTCCTGGATCAAATCGTGTCACCCGCGGGTCGGCGGGAGCGCGCGCCCCCTCTGCCGGCGAAAGTGTCGGGAGCGCGGAACCCGTTTTAAAACGTGGTTTTGCGCTCCACTGCCGCCCTGCACACGTATATACACAGTGGCAGGGCGGCAAGCGGCTAGTGTAGGCTATATTGCCATTGTTAGGGACTACCGTATATGTATCACTTGCTAAATAGCCAATCAGTCAGGGAACGGTTACAGGCAGGGGTGATGCATACTTTAGTAGTGAAGGAGTATTATGATGGGCCCCATCACTAGCAACTGATTCCCCACATACTGGGACCATCATTGCTGCACAGTGTGCCCAGGGATCTAGCTGGGAGTCACGAGAAAGAAAGATGCATAAGGCCCTGAGGAGAGACAACAAGCATAGCATAGTACATCTGTGATAAAGTGCATTTCCTGTATTCAGTAGCAACACTGGGACTTGTCACTGGCAGTGAGGTGATGATGGAGACCTGGTACATGCTCTGTGGTACCGGCTCTAAGCACTTAAAGCGGAGTTCCACTCACGCTGTCAAAAATAAAAGTCAGCAGCTACAAAAACTGTAGCTGCTGACTTTTAAAAAACAGCCACTTACCTGTCCCTTAGTCCCGTTGTGTATCCCCCGCAGTCCGTTTCACTGGCCGTCCTGTATTCCAGTAGGCTGGCATCTTCAGTGTGGGCACCCGGCTGTGACAGCTTGTGGCTTCACAGCCGGGTACCCACTGCTCATGTGCGAGTAGCACTGCGCTTCATGAATGGTCCTGTAGTCTTCTGGGACCTGTCACGTGTCCCAAAAAGACTACAGGGAGGGAGGGAGGACACCTTTCCGCTTCCGGTCGCCAAGGTGATTGGACCGGAAGTAGGAGGGGGTACTTGTCAAATTTGGATACCCGCTACCCCCCCACCCCCCAAAGGTGCCAATCCTTAATAGGGAGCGGGGGAGCAGTCCTTAAAGTGGAACGTCTCCTTTTGGGTGGAGCTCCGCTTAAACTGTTTAATGCAGTCCAGTAGACTCTGGTATTGTGCATAGAAGAAAGGCTACTCCATTTAGCTGAAAGCTGATCTCCATATTTCATTTAAGGCCTTGTTCACATGGCGCACACAGCATATCCATGTGGAGGACTGTGTTTAACTACAAGGGGATGCACAGGTGTTCCATACATCTCCCACAAGCTGTCTCCTTGCTATCAATTGGGACCCAGCAACCACATGGACACAGCCACTGCTCTCAGTCTGACATCTGTGCAGGTGCGGGTACATGGTTCCAAATGCACTACTTCATCAACAGCTGCAATGGCTGTGTGCGCTGTATAAACTATATGTAGCCTCAGCAGCTTGATAAGGGAGCGCGCTTCCGGCTTTAGTGGTTTAGCGCATGCTCTGATACGTGGCGCTTTGCATGCTGGTCCCCACATGTCATCACGCTGACGCTCCAAGGTGCGTTCCAGATGCCATCTTTAGAGACTTCACGTGCCGGCCGGCAAACCTGTCACATCTCTCCAATTTCTGCCTCACAGAGGCAGAAATTGGGCCCTGCTGCTATCAATCAAATCATGTGAGCAGAGAATGAACGGGGGCAGGGCTGAGCCACTCCATTCAAGCTATTCCCTAAGCACCTTTAATTCAGGTTCTGACAGACTGAAAAGGCAAACAAAAAGTATTTCTGTCCCTGGGAGCAATTCAATGGGACAGTCATACAGACAATGAGGTGGTAATTGATCGGCATTCTTCCTGTCACAGAAATCACAGAACTCATGGTATGGTGGAGGTAATTTGTCATATGACTGGGTAGATACCACATCAACTTCTGTTTCCTTGGTCAGTGGAGAATGGAGTACGTATTTGATAAGGTTCTCGACAATGTTCCTTGCAATGGGGGGGGGGGGGTTGTGCGTAAATAATCTGTGCTCCCCAATTAATGGAGGGATTATAGATAGAAAACCAAGGAATGCACGGGATGACAGGAACTTTGGGTGATATAATTAGCTTAACATTGATAGTCTTATAATGGTCAGCCTCAAACTGGAGTTCAGGAGGAGCAGTTTCATGGGTAACAGGTCCTGACGATAAAGGTGAACCATCAACTGTCTCCATATCAATAGAGGCAGATTTATTGCTTGTTCCTATTATTATTACTTTGGCCGTATTCTATATCCATAAAATTCCCCCAGCCCCAGAGTCCATCATAGCAAAGCTAGAGATTTCACAGCCCTCATTGATAAGTTTAACGGGGATGACAGAATGAAATATTATTGTTATTATTATACAGGATTTATATAGCGCCAACAGTTTGCTCAGCGCTTTACAATATAAATAGAGAATTAACTTTATTTTCTTTGTGAATGAATGGGGAGACTGAATAATGGAGTTTATTTGTTTGGGCACTATACAATCAGTGGTGTATTTAGGTTTTGTGATGCCCTAGGCAACACAAAAATTGTGTCCCCCCCCCCAAAATGAGCGAGCGAGAGAGTTCAATAAGTGTGTCTATGTATATAAAATATTTTCTTTTCTCTCTCTCCCTGTCCTTCTCCCCTCTTCTTCTCTCTCCTTTCTCTCTCTCCCTTTCTCTTTCTTCCTTTCTCTCTCCCACTTTCTCCCTCCCTTTCTCTCTCCCTCCCTCTCTCTCCTTCTCCCTTTTCTCTCCCTCCCTCCCTCTCTCTCCCTCCTTCCCTTTTTCTCTCCTTCCCTCTCTCTCTCTCCCTCTCGCCCTCCCTCTCGACCTCGCTCTCCCTCTCCCTCCCTCCTTCTCTTTCTCTCCTTACCTCTCTCTCTATTCCCCCCCTTCTCTTTCTCTCCTTACCTCTCTCTCTATTCCCCCCATTCCTCCTAGCAAATAACACCACCACCAACCCCCCCCCCCAAAAAAAAAAATCACCATTACACTTCCTAGAAAAAGTGGAGAGGAAAGAGCCAGGAGGAGGTGAGCTATGTTGTGTTCTCTGGGCTCTCCCTCTTGTCATCCATGCAGCACACAGTGTGATTACTGCCCCCTATCCACATTTTCTGCTGCCCGGAGATCAGCAGACCTTGGAGGAGATAGAGGGTGGTAATCATACTGAGTGTGTGCAGTCCCATACAATCTATCAGTGATCCTGCCTCATGTACTGCATGGATGACAGGAGGGAGATCCTAGAGAACAGCTCACTTCCTCCTGGCTCTTTTCTTTCCACCAATTCTCCTCTTCCTGCTCCAGGCTGTCCCCTTGTCCCGGCTCTGAGTGCGGGCAGGGGAAGGAGCTCAGCGGTCACTCAGGAACACCAGGGCACCCCCTCGATCTAGCCAGGGCTGTCTCTCCCTCCAGCAGAAGAAAGCCGTTGGGAGCGAGAGGGGGAGAAACCAGCTTTCAGCTGCTGGAGGGAGAGATACACAGGGCATCGTTCTACAACTGCTGTCCCCCACCGCTCATTCCTCCTGCTGTCCGAGCCACCTAAAGGCGTACCAGTGGTACCCCTCAGATTGCGGCCCTGCATGGGTCAGTCCGCCACTGCTCACCAGCTCCCTTCTTCCGAGGTGCAGTGCACCCCTAAAAATTGCCAAAAAAAATGCATGCCATCTTTACTTTCAAACCTTCCCAGTCTCTCCTTCCTTCTTTCTGTAAGTCTCTGATCAATTTGGATACATAATTGGATGAAAGCCTCAAGATCTTTAGGAGTCTCCACTCTGACAAGCTCATCTTCTACCTGTTCAGGGAGCCCTTGGTGGAAGTGACTTTTTTGTGTTGCTGGTTTCCAAGTGGTATCTGAGATCCAACATCAGAATTCAGCTGTGTACTCTGTGTCTACCCTGCCACAAACTATGCAACTTGGCTTTGGAAATAGTACAGCAGTAGGGATCGTGAAAACTCGATTCATGGTGGTCAGAAAAGTCTCAAAACAAGATAGAAAGCTAAAAACTAATCAGGCAGGAAGTTGTCCAGTATCTTGTGGTTCAGCAAGTAGAGATACTGTCTGACACAGCAAAGGTACTGGGTTCAGATCCTGATACCACTGCACTTGCATTCTATGCATTACTGACCACTGCACTTTGTGCTTTACATATGCCTGACATCTGCACAATGTGCATTATACTCTCCTGCACTATGTGTGTTACACACTCATGACCTCTCCACTCTTTGTATTATGCACTCCTGACCTGTCAGAAAACTAGTACACCTAATGCTAATTCTTGTGTAGCTAATGGTCATTCACATGCAGCTAATGCTCATTCCCATGCATCTAATGCCCATGCACATGTACCAGCACACAGATGAGCTCAGGCTAGCATCCAGTGTGCACCGACACGTAGGCGCATTTGTGTGCATCAACGCGCACGTGCATTGGCACTAGGCTGCCTATTTAAAGGAGACCCTGCTTAGTGCTAATTGCTGCGTGTTCTTCGGCTCACAGTGATCCATGTTCTTGTGTTCCTGCTTACGCTGACTGATCTTCCATTGCTGACCCGGCTTGTTTCTGACCTTGCTCTGTTGATTATGGATTCTGACCTCGGCTTGCCTTTGTCTATTCTCTGCCTGATCTCCTGATGTTGCCCTTGGTTTGCTACTGGATTTTGATCTGCCTGCTTCCCCGGTACTAGCCCCAGTTTGCTTCCTGACCACTCTGCTGTCTCACTGTGTATGACCCTGGCTCACCTTGACAACGTCTCTGACTGTGGCAGTCATCTGCTATCAAGCTACTGGCACCCGTGCTATTTTGAGCCTTGTACTTCTGTCACCACATTCAGGGGTGCTCAGATCAAAGCTGCAATGGAAGCCCTCTCGTCAACTTGGCCTCCAAACAAGGAATGTGACATGAACCTTGCACTCTGTGCATAATGTTCTCCTGGCCACTGCAGTACGTGCATTATGCACTACCAACCACTGTGCTTTGCGTGTATCACATCTCTCCACTCTTTATTATGCACACCTGATACCTGCATTCTTTGCTTTATGCGCTCCTGACCTTTGCACTTCATGCATAATGCACTCCAAACCCCTGCACTCTGTAAATAATGTACTCTTGGCCTCTGCACATTATGAATTATGCAGTACTGACACCTGCCCTCTGGGTAGTACACACTCTTGATCCAAAGCAGCGTAGTACCCTCTTAAGCCCCTCCCACTGGTGCATTTTGGGCACATCCACAATTCAATGCAACAAGCTACACAAACCACATCATTGCTCTTCAAAGCAATGTAGGTATAGCTACAAATGGAAGGTATGATTTTGTGGGTATACAAAGTGGGTTTGGTCAATAAATCATCTGGTGGGGAGGCTGGATGTCTGGTGCTCTACAGTTACCCTTACATGAAAAAACAGAAGCCTAGTCCAGGGCTTAAAATTTCAAGTCCTCAGCTACTAGCCGGGCCTTAAGAGTTATTCGCCACCAGTTGTCCCACCCAACCCCTACCCTGCTACACCCCTAATTCCACCCCTAAACACGCCCTCGTAAATTATTTCATGAAATTACACTGTTAAATGTTACCCACATTACATCAGGGTCCCCAGAGTCCCCCCACATTACATCAGGGCCTCCAATGTCCCCCTAAACACTCCATCATAATTAGACCATGCACCGCATACAACCATAACCACCCATAATCTTTCACTCACAAAACCATAACTCTACCAAGCATATCCTACCTACTATCCAACCCAGCAGTACCTCAAATGCCCCATCCTCTACCACCCATAATAACCACATCATCCTGAACCTGACCAAACCACCCATACATGTAGGTTTACATACAGACATATGTACATACACACACACACAAACAGAGACACCTGTACACACACACAGACATGTGCATACACACTTACACACACAGAAACATGTACACACAAGCACAGACACATGTATACACACACAGACACATGTACAGACACACATACATGTACATACAGACAGACACATGTACATACACAAAAATATACACGCACAGACACATGTACATACACACAGACACATGTACATACATACACAGACACATGTACACACAGACACATGTACGTACATACACACACACACACACACACACACACATGTACACACACACAGACACATGTATACACACACAGACACATGTACAGACACGCATACATGTACATACACACAGAAACATGTACATACACAGAAATACACACGCACAGACACATGTACATACATGCACAGACACATGTACACACATACACATGTACGTACATACACACACATGTACACGCACACAGACACATGTACACAGACACATGTACATGCACGCAGACACATGTACATATACACACATTTACATACACACAGACACACATACATGCATACACAGACACACACAAACACACACACAGATACATACACACACATGTACACACACACATACAAATACACACACACACGTACACACACACATATAAATACACATACACACATACACACACACATACAAATACACACACACACACAAACATGTACACACACACACAGACAGCCCTATAAAAAGTTGCAGTACTTCGTTACCTTCACGTACAGAGCCGGGTACTGCACTCTAGGGGGAGGCAGAGAGCACAGCACACACTCCTTCCTTTGCTTTCACTTTGCTCAACTATTGAGCAGTCTGACGGCTCCCAGTGCGAGTGACAAATCCGGCCCTGAGTTCCGAGCCTGCTCAGCAAGACGGCCCTGGGGATACACTCGCCCCCACCATAATTTCCACTTGCCAATGCGAGCAGGCAAGTGGAAATTCCTAGCCTAGTCCAAGAACTATGGGTTTGATTGGATGCAGATACTGTTTGGCTGACATATTTACTCCTGGTCCCTTTGATTTTCCGAACAAAGTACCGGTATGTTGAGTAGCAGGGTGCCAACAGGGTCATCCATCGCTCAGATTTTGTTTGGTTCACCAGGAAATTCGATTTGTGCATGGCCAGCTTTAGACTTCCACCCTTTCACCTTCTGCCTCTCAAACTACCGAAGACCATTTCCCTCCTATTTCCCCTACACTCCATGGGTGGAAACAATAGACTCCCTCAGCTAAGTTGCTAGATCTGGATTACACCCTAAGATCTCCACACTTTGCTTTACAGTCTCTGCAATCTCTTTCCTTGGTGTCAACACCTTTGTCTGTAGTTATTTAAAACCTCATACTGGTCCATTTCATAGAGCGTGTCAAGTAACCACAGTCCACACACTTGAATGGGTATTATTGTTGTGTAATATGAATCTATAGAATATATAGATTATATAATGAAAACATATACAGTATCTTACATACTACTTGTTTGCTGCTTCTGTTTTTCTGCATAGATCAAACATCAGATCTAAATTAAATTTAGTTACACTTGATGGCTATGTAGAAAATCATTAGAAAAGGGGAATAAATGTTACTCCATTTATATATAAAATATCCTAGACCTGAGGCTCCCATTAGTAGACATGTGGGCCTCTATCATAATTATAATCGATCTAAAATCTATTTTTTTCGCTTTGGAACATATAGCTATTCATGAAAGAGTTTGTGACATTGATCGCCTTTTATTGTAGCGTGAAATGAAATGCTTTTTCACCCTACAAGCCACTAAATTCCCAGGTTTAAATGACACTGAGTTTCAAATCTTTTCTGTAGATTGATATGATACTGGCCATCTAATGTACTTTAGTTTCGGTCATTCACATCAAAGTTGTCATAAGTTGCATTATTAATCCAATTGTAAAAGTTTGTTGGTGGGCATTCCATTTAAAGCAATTCATCTTTTATACAAATGTACATCTTCTTTAAAGCTGGAACCTTTATTACATTAGACTAAACATTCATTGTATTTTCTAATTGAGGTAAATTTCCAAATTTTTGAACATAGTGGTTATTCAGCAGTTTTCCTGTCCAAGCAGAAGGTGGTTGAGTGGCCGTATGGATGCCCAGGGCATCCCAGGGATAGAAAAGGGGCATATAGCACTAAGCAGTGCTGTTTTCACCCTCCCAGGTGGTGCCTCTTTTGCTCATTTTGCCTATCTGTGTGGTGTTGTGATGAAATCAGCAGCCCAATCATCATGTATCTAATAAAAGAATCTTTGTTGGGACTAAATATTTGTATCTCTATTCTATAAGAGTTCTGCTTAAACAAATATTTGATACCTTGAGCAATTACCGTCAATTATTTATATATTGTTTTAGAACTTTATTTTGAGGAGTCTTCACTCTGCTTTGACTTCTAATTTTTGTTGTGGACAAACGGCTTGCTGGGTTTGTTGGTTATCTTTTGATAACATTTGATAACAGCCATATCTCCCTAGAGGTATATATTCATCATAATGTACACTTCAATGTTGGCTTATTGGTGATGTCTATAAATACCTATTTGGTAAAGATGATTTAACAGATGTATGTGATATAAATATTTTGAATATACTACAGTTAATCCAGCTTATTTGCCCCTCCTGCACTGCCTTGCCCTAGTTGTATGGGGGATCGACTTTTGATCGCCCTGTCTGATCGATTGTAATCCATATTAGCTAATATAGCTCTTTGAACATTTTGAATGGTTTCCAGCTCATTTGATATGATATTGGTAAGATGTCCTCCACTAACCTCCCGGGTATACCTTGTGTTCTCTCTTTTTTTTTATTAAACATTTTTTTTGTGATAGCAGTGTGATGTATTAAGTTTATTGATATTGTTTTTGTAATGAACCTGAATTTGTCTACTTCAGGCGTTAATGTATGATATCTCCTGAAGAAGCCTGGAATGGGCGAAACATGTAGAGATTCATTACACCTGGACAGTGATCAAATGAGTAACTACCAATACATGGATGCTGTTTATACAAAAAGTGTTCTTTATGTTTAAAGATTTTATGTAATTTTAATTTTTCTGTGGAATAAATAAAAAATTTATAATTTTTATATATTGTTTTGTTGTGACCTCTAATAATAGTACCTTAAAAATCCAGACCCCTCCCCTTTTTTTCTGTTGGGGGGGGGGTCTCTTTCCTTCTTGTTTCTAATATAAAATATGGGATGTGGTGCTGTTGAGCTCCTCTTTATTTCAATTCTTGTGCTATAAAATATCCATGCACATTTATTTGCAAATTTTGAGCTTTTTCTTTTTTTTTTTTGTACTAGTGTTTAGGATCTTTTAGGAGCATTTAGCAGTGTTTAGGAGCATTTATTGTTTTTGTTTCCTGCCAGAAATATGCTCTCAAAATGCAAAACAGAAGGATTTTTTTCTGCTTTTAAATGCTGAGCATACAAAAATACTCTAGACTACTTAATGTGCTTGGACACATATGAAGCTTTGTTACTTAGTTGCTTCAGCAAAACTCCTCTAGGAGCAGCATTTTTTTAAGCCAGTGTGCATGGAGCCTAATGGTAATTCTTGACTATGCTCCATCTACAAGTAATTCATTTATTGAAAACCAATATTTCAGCTTTCAATTGTATCTTTCAGAGAGGTCTTTCTATCTACAAGGATATTGTGTAATACAATAATTTCCTACCGAGGCCTTGGTGGATCTCCGCAGGCATTCATTTCAATCCAGTGACCGCTTGCCAGAGCCATAATTATGCAGCTAAAAGAATAAGAATTTTTTGTTAATATAGCAACACTGAAATGAGGTTATACTGTAGGCTATAGATAATACATAGAGTGTATGTGCTGTCTAGTCTATACACTGTAATTTTCATTGCAGATGAAACGAAGTGAAGCAGATTAATGAAGACTGGAATACATTCACTGGCCACTTTATTAGGTACACTTTGCTAGTGCCAAGAAAATATCCCCCACACCATTACACCACCAGCCTAAACCGCTGATACAAGGCAGGATGGATCCATGCTTTCACGTTGTATAGGCCAAATTCTGACCCTATCATCTGAATGTCACAGCAACCAGTCTGCCCCTTCTCCTCTGACATCAACAATGCCTTTTTGCCCACACAACTGCTGCTCACTGGATATTCTCTTTTCTTTGGATCATTCTGTAAACCCTAGAGATGGTTGTGTGTGAAAATCCCAGCAGATCAGCAGTTTTTGAAATACTCCAGACCAGCCCATCTGGCACCAACAACCATGCCACATTCAGTCACTTAAATCCCCTTTCTTCCCCATTCTGATGCTTGGTTTGAACTTCAGCAAGTTGTCCTCACCACGTCTAGATGCCTAAATGCATTGAGTTTGTGGCTGATTAGCAATTTGTGTTACCAAGCAATTGAACAGGTGTACCTAATAAAGTGGCTGGTGAGTGTATATTAAACAAGTTTTCTTGCATAAAGTAACCAATATCCATGCTTCTGAAGCTAAAGTAACAATAAAATGAACCTAAGGTAGATTTTAGTACCCGTAATACTATGCTCCTAACAGGAGTATAGTAGGGGTCCTAGATAGAAATATTTAAGGGCTTCTATCATAAAATAATGAAACATGGATGAGGCTGATTTTGTCCCCATGTTGTCACTTGTTTACCTTCTACACATCTAGAGAAGTGGCTGCAACCAGAACTGTCTGACAACTTCCTGTTGAAGTGTAGTATGGAGTCACAAATTGCATTTCTAGTATTTATACTGCGTTTACTTTGAAACTAAAATTTTATAAATTCATTCACATCCCCTTTAGAGCGGATTGTGCATTCAGCCACTGTCTATGCTTTCTCCACACCTAAGATCTCGATCTACAAATAATAGAGTTTTTATTTCTAAAAATAAAGAATGCATTGACCTTAAAGCTGAACTCCAGGCAAACAAATAAATACACAATAAAATACTTACAAGGGATCGGTTTTACTTGACAGGGTATATGCATTACTGTACATCCAGTCCTCAGATTTACACAGCTCTGATGCCCAACAAAACCAAGCTAGTGACCTGGTTTTTTGCTAGTGCAGTTAAGCAAACCAGCCTGGTCACCTCCCTGTCCCCAATCTGTAATTGGATAGTGAAGAAGCAGAATTAATTTAGCTCTCTGCTCACTCCTTCAGTTAGCTGGTTAGCACACATGTTCTGCAGTATGCATGATTGGACTCCTGTATTGCCCCTTCCTTTTCTAGTCTTAGCGTGGCTCTACAAGGCATTACAAGTGGCTAATAATGTAATTTATAATAAAGTATAAATAAATAATATAAAGTGTCAGTTTGTAATTCGGGTAGTTAAATTAGCCATACTGAAAATGCATCTCACAGTTTTTTATAAATATTGGCAGTATAAGTGTATATGCAATCCAAAATATTTTTTTTTTGTTTAGAATTACAGTAGGGAATTGTTAGAATCCTGGTCATACTTTTATTGCTGTCTGTGTCTCCACAGTGTAGATTTTACCCTTTTAATTGTCCTCTGGCTATTGTTACTGAGACAGAAACTAATGGTGAATCCAAAAAGTTGTCACCAGAACGGTTAAGAGAGGGTTAAGAGAACTCTTCCAACTGGGTCACCCGTTCCTGTGACAACTGTCTTAGCCCTGGTTCACATCTGTGCAGTTGTGCGGGACATTATTTATGCAGGCACGAGAGCCCATTCATTTGAATGGACTCCTGTGCCCCGGGACACACAGGTAGGAAGTTCCTGCACTACTTTGGAAATCGCAGCCCGCACGGGAACTGGAGTTCCCAGTACGGTTGCGATTTACAGGGCAGGCAGATTGCCATTAGAATTAAATGCACCTGCCTGCGTGTCCTGCATTCCTCTGTGTGAGTAGTGTGGTTGCAGGTATTTCTATGGGTCCCGCACAGATGTGAACCGAATGTAAACGGGGATTTCCCTCCACTTTGTAGAGTTTTCCTCTCAATTCCAATTAAGTCATCTGGACAAAAAGTGAGGGAAAATCTCTCTAAAAGGACACAGACAGCATACCATAAAATGACAGAAGTGTTAACAATTTCTTACACTGTCTAAACTAAAAAGAAAACTTTATTCATTTTGTTTTATATCTGTCTAGAGTTCAGCTTTAAACGTAATCTAATTTATAATTCGGATTATGAGGCTGAAATTAAAAATCAAATGTACTATCATTGCTTAAAAAAGGTTAATTGAAAAGTTTGTTCAAAAGTAGATAAAATACCCAGTGTTCCAAAAGCGAATTTTGCATGGAATGGATAATCCCTGTTAATCAATATGCAATATTCTGCTAAGTGAAAAAGAAATATAAATCGCAAAGCGTTGGTATACATAGAAACACAGTAATTAGTTAAAAAATGCCAGACTCTCTAATTCACTTAATGATCTGCTTACCATAATTCTGCGAGGAGAAAAATACAGTTCCTAATTGGGGATGTAAGAATGGTAGTACAAGCTAAAAAAAACCTCACGACCAAAGTTTAGCAAAAATGTGTATGTTTCCTGTATTAATTTAGTAATGGCAAAATATGACTAGACACCTAACAGAAAGCCGAGGGTACTTGCCTGGGTGCCAGTGTCTAACAACACTTTGGATCGTAAAGTACAGCTAAAGGCTACTGTATAACAGTCTAAACCAGGGGTCTCCAAACTTTCTAAACAAGGGGCCAGTTTGCTGTCCTTCAAGCTTTCAAGGGGCCGGACTGTGGCCGGTAATTAGACTAGAAAATGTCCTGTGTCAGAGGGAGTAAACAATGCCACATCTTCAGTGGGAGGAATAGTGCCCCATCATTGGTGTCAGTGGGAGGAGTAGTGTCCCTTTGTTGGTGTAAGAGGGATGAAAGGTGCCCCATCACTGGTGTCAGTAGGAAGAATAATGCCCCATTGTTGGTGTCAGTGAAAGGAATTAGGCTTCTATTGGTGGTGTCAGCGGGAGGAATAGTGCCCCAACATTGGTGTTAGTGGGAGGAATAGTGCTCTGTTGCTGGTGTCAGTGGCAAGAATTATACCCCCATTGTTGGTGTCAGTAGGAGGAATAGTGCCCAAGGGTCAGATAAAGGCAAGCAAAAGGCCACATCTGGCCCCCGGGCCGCAGTTTGGAGACCAGTGGTCTAAACAAATCCCACATCTACTTAGGGTACATTCACACCAGATGCAGTAAGACTGCGTTGGTTGGCTATTCCAGCGCAATCCCACCACAGCCCCACCTCAAAATAAAGCAAAATACCTTCGTTCTGATGTGGCCAGTGATGTGTGCTGTACTTTTTCCAGTGCAGCACAGTCATCAAAATTTCAGTAAAGTTTGTTTTTTAAAAAAGTGAACATTGCCATGCACTGGGATTGGCACATCAGCACTGCCTGCACTGCAACACACACCAGCTGCTGTGTTCAGTGGCTGGTGTGAATGGACCTTTACTATGTGATGCACAAGCCTCATAAACGTAAACAAAAGCTTGCTTTAGCTTCCCCGACTTAGTCAAATCCACCTTCATTTGTGTTTCACATGCTACCCCTCCCACACACTGCAGCTCAAAGCAGGAAGATATCAGCAACAGAGGTAGACTTGTCAATCCAGAAAGCTGTGGGTAAAATAGATAAGACTAGGCATTGCCAAGTGCTGATTAACACACAACAGGCTGATAACCACACTGCCTGCAGCATTTTTTCATCCCACTGTAGTACAACAAGGTATAACCTACAAGAAAGTGACAACTCTGCTCTGAATTCAGGTGCATTGATATTTTTTTTAGGGCTCATTCACATATTTGCAGTGCTCTTTGAAGAGAAATCCACTTTAGGATCACTCTTCAGAGAGCATTTAACAGGCATGAAGAGGCATTGTTTCACCTCCTCACCAACTTTTTAAGCCCCTAAATGCTGAACTACCATGCAGCAATTGTGGCATGTATACATCCTCATCCCCTACCTACCCAGCTAAATGGGTAGGGGTTAAGGGTTGGTGTACTGTGCATCTCCAGGCATGCAGTCCCATGGGCCTCAATATGACATCTGTGCAGGTGCAAATCCAGAACACAGTGTGAGTTTGGTTACACACATCTACTCTGATGTCAGATTGGGAGTAGTGATTGTGCCCATGCAACCACTGCATCCCAATAGATATTGATGGGACTGCCTGCATGGGGATACATGGAACACCTATGCATCCCCATGTGGGTAAACATGACCCTCGCATGGGAGATGCAGTGATGCACCCTGTGTGAACGAGGCTTAACAGTACAGCCAAATACAGTGTCCCCGAGTAAAGTAGGTAGCAGGGCGCGTCAGTGGACGATGCTGTGGAAGTATGGCAACCAATGATGGATGATGTATAGGAAAACTGGTACTGAGCAGAACTTCTAAAGAGTGGAAGAAAACTCTGTGCAGAAGAAGATGAAACAGGAAGGCACTTCTAAGTGCAGTATTCCAAGGTCAACTTTCAATAGAAGTGGTTAAAAACACCTACAATGTGGTAGTATAAACAGGCTCTAAGGTAATCTGTCAATAGCAGGGCTCTGCCCTCTAAGCGATGGAGCCGCTGTGCCAGCCAGCAGCTGCAGGGGGAGCTTGAGAAGAGGTGTTATAGATGGCCGCAGCTCTATCCGGACCGCTGGAGCACACGCTGGAATGCATGCTGTCCACGGACCAGAAGTGACGTGAGCATGGAACGGTGAAGCGTTTTGGAGCATGTGAAAAAAATGTGAAGGTAGTCAAGAAATTAGATGTGTAATTTATGCCATAGCCTTAAAGCAGTATTAAAGACAAAAGCAAACATTTATTATACTGCAGTTTACCATTTTTTTTATGTAATGGATGCATTAGTTTCCTTTTTTTGGGCTTTCTTTCTTCTATTTTCATCTGGTGATACAGACAGTAAGTATACAATTGTGCCATTTCACCTGGTTTATATTACTTTTTATTGGGTACCAGCCTTGGGCCCCTCCTACATGTTACTGGCCAGATCACCTGGTGAAAAAAAAGGGGGGAAAAAGGCAAAGAAACGAAAACTAATGCAGCTACTACATCTAATGATTGGTAAACTGCAATATAATACATTTTTGGTTTTTGGTGTATTATTGCTTTAAGGTGCTCTTTGGATTTCGGTCCCTTCTATGTGGCTAGACTGTGAAAAAGTCATGTGCTATCACCATATTTGGGAGAATCAGCAGAATGTGTTTTGTTGTGTAGACATTTTAAAAAGACTCACTATGCCTCTTAGAAAATACCTGGGAGTGTTTTCTTTACAAAATGTGGTCATTTGTGGGTGTTTCTACTATCCCGATGCTCTAAGGCCTCCAAAAATATGATAGGTAGTCAGGAAATTAGATGTGTAATTTATGCTCTTAGAAAGCCTGAAGGTTCTCCTTGGATTTGAGGCTTCTCTATGCATCTAGGCTGTGAAACAGTCTCACATATGTGGTATCCCTATACTTGGGAAGTATAGCAGAATGTGTTTTGGGGTATAATTGTATGTACATGCTGTGTGTGAGAATAGAATGAAAATTTGTGGGAAAACATTTTTTATTTCAAAATGTATGATCTTTTTTTCTTTATATAACTAAAAAAAAATTAAATAAAATTTATTTTGGTACACTGTTGCATGACTGTGTAATTGTCAATCAAAGTGTGATGGCACTGAAATCTGAAAAATGGCCTGGGCAGAAAGGGGGTGAAACAGTCCTTTCTTAAAATGGTAAAGATCACATGCTGTGTAAATGTTGTTTCGTTGTAGATGTCCTACCTGTGCTATTAGTTAGGTAACTTTTGCATTAAAGTGCATAGGAAATCTTGTGGCGGTGTGCTCAGAAAGTTGCTGGAAAACTACTGGAAAATATGCCTATTATGACTAGGTGAACAAAATTGGCATTTACACATCTATCAGCTGACAGGGCAGAGCTGTGTCAAGTTTAGAAAGAATCCTGACAATATTATCAGGATCCACCCATCTGCTTGATTGAGAGCTGGCTCCTCCTTTCAGCACACAGCTGAGAGCTAGAGCCAGCTGTGCCTGCCTTCTCTCAAGCCTGGTGAGCACTGGAGAAGCAGAACAGGCTGCAATGACTGACAGTCACTGTACTCTGCTGCAAGCAAACCAAGAACTGACTAGTCAACGGTCTGTCAGCTGTTGGTGGTGACCATACAAGCTTCAATAAATTTCTATTCCAATTGCTCTCTTCCAATAGGAATAAATGATCTACAATCAAAAACCCATTTGATTGATATTCCACACACAGGGAAGTGGATTTTGTTAGATAGTTCAGATACAATCATAATTTACTATCATAAGTTGTTGATCATAGGTTGAGCTATTTCCACCTTGTAAATGTATAGTTTTATTGACCAAAAGACAATCAGATTTATGACCAAAATATTCATCAAAAAGATCAATAATTTTCCCCCTTGAAATATGGACTCTGATAAAAAAAAAAATAAAGTGTACGTGTGGCCATTATTAGAGCTGGCGTGGGATGCCTGCAAAGTAAAATGGAATTTGCAGTTAAAGTTGAGTATATATGTTTAATTTTTTGGATACCCCCTAATTCTCCTTTAATTAGAACAACTGTACATCCAAGTGAATGTAAGTTTGTAGCACAGATTAGTAACAGTACAGAATATCCAGTACCAGTATAGGGCGCATTCAGAGCAATTTAACTGTTGATAAATTATTTAATGTTTCACTTTTCTGAAATAAAGCATTTACTTAAAAAAACTAAAATTTTTCATCACTCTACACCTATTTGTTTTTAGGGGTAGCTACCACCAATGTTACAGTACAAGTTTTGTAAGACTTGTGTTAGGTAAATATATCCAGGCATCCCAATTACTTCAGAAAGAGGACATTTTGTGTTGGCGGATTTTTAGGGTACACAAGGATCACACATTACATACAGTATATTTAAAAAGGAAATACGTTTTTTAATTAAAAACATAAAGAAAGGGATTACAAAAAGTAGAAATACAAAAATAGTGTTATATATTAAAAACACGTCTGCATAGCTATATATCTTATGTAGTTAGGTAAAACTAAAGTATTTATACAAAAAATATAAATATATATATTTATAATATAATATATATAATATAAATATATAAAAAAGAAAGTTCATACACTAATTCCTATAGACAAATTATACTAAAACACTCTTGTGACTTTACAAACATATTTAAACCACAAACCTCTCAGACAAGCAAATGTTTCTAACATCAAGATAAATCATGCATTATTTTCATGCATCGTTTCCTTTCCGCCTGCAGCATACTTTGTATTTACTTACCTGACACACTGATCACTTTGTCAATATCCGAAGTAAGTGCTGGACTAGACAAATGGTAATAAAAGTGTAGTTTTCCTTTGGAAAAAAAAAGCTGAAAATAGGCCTAGAACTAGAGAAAGATCAAATGAAAACTTCAACTTGCAGCTTTGATGATTAGTTTATTTAACTTGTTGCCATGGCTCAAAGCAAACAAAAGCAGCCAGTATTATGAAAGTTGCATGAATGGTTTCCGGATCAGAAGGGGAGCACTTCATAGGTAATGCTGATATATTATACTCTTTGTTTCGCTTATTCCAGGAGATCAGATCACCTTGGTGCAATGTGTACCTTAGAAACCAGAGTAGTAAGGAAAGCTTCTGTTGAAGACTGACGTTAGACAAAGCAACACTGAAAATGTCATTAAAAGGCCATTTCCATAAAAGACAGAGCATCTTCTACACAACAGTAGATTACAACTTTACAAGTTTAATCTGGAATAAGCAAACAAAAAAATTATAAAACATAGTTTCTAATCTATAAAATACTACTAGTATGAATCAAACATGGTATATACATTTTAAGTATGACAAAGGATTAGGATACAATCTGACTTACTGTGTGGACCCAATTATGAAAAGCAACAAAACAATCCATAGTCCCCATTCTATGTAACGCTAAGGAGGGGACTGGGGCGTTAAAGTGGACCTTCCTTTCAAAAACTACCTTTCACCACCCCAATCCTGCCTCCACCCACAACAAAAAACTTATACATTTTTAAACAAAAAAAAGTTTTTACTTACTTTTTTAAAATAACGATTCACTGCCAACCACGCCCCCTGCCGTCATTCTTGTCTAGGCGAGAATAGTGTTAAGCTTCCTCTTGTTGCCTTCTGGGATACCGATGATACATATCCCAGGAGGATGCAGTGGACTTCCTCACAGTACTAGATGAATCATTGTTCATCTGGAGACATGTCTTCAGGGGGTCAGCTGCAGGTTCTGCATTGTATGTTAATGAGGTAAACTCAGTCTGTCCATTCACTTTCACTTCAGGAGTGAGGAGTATACTATGCACAGTACATAGTGTAAAGGTCAAGAATGTGCAATGTACAACATAGTTTATATAGTGTAGGAGTCAGGAGTATGTAATAGACAGAGCCCAGGAGCTAGTAGAACATAACACACAGAGTGTGAAGGTCAAGGGTAAGTAATGCTCAAAGAGCAATAGTCAAGAATATGAAAAGCACAGAACGCAAAAAGTCAGGGGTATGTAAAGCATACAGCACAAGAGTCAGGAGTGCATAACAAGCAGCACAGCATAGAAAGTATGGCAGTCAGAGGTATGCAACATATAGCACAACATACAGAGTACAGCAGTCAGGAGTATGTAACATACAGCACAGTATGCAAAGTATGATAGTCAGCAATATCTAATGTACACTGTGCATAACATATTCCTAACTACTGCATTTTGTAAGGTATGCCACACATTTTAGACTCCTATATAGAGTGCCATATACTGCATATTTGTGACCGCTGTACTCCCAGCATACAGAATGCGCTGGATCAGCTACTTAAAGCAAAACATGGGATTACTGATTACTTTTACCAAGACCACCAGACCAAATATTGTAACCCCCCAGAGGCCAAATTACAATTTATCAGACAGCGTTCAATGTGTGTGCACAATACTTTCAGTCTGCAGGCAGCCCAGGGACCCTGTCCCTTTCCCAAACTCCCAGTATATTACTGTAGTGTACTCCCTTAAATTGCTGCTCAGTCTCACACCATTCCTTACTTTAGCTTTTCTCTTTTGTGAGCTGAGCAGCTCAGCAAGTAGCAGCCATATCTTGTGTGGTGGGCAAACATGGGTTGGCACCTTGGTGGCCAGGTCACATTGCTGTTAACAAAAACAGGAAATCCCTATTCATTATAGCACTCCTGTGCCAACTGGCAGGAACACATGGGGGTAGTCCTGGGGGTGGAGTGGGCTGTGTTGGGGTGAAGAAATACAAACATCAATTCTGACAATCTCTGGCACAGGAATTTATGTTTGGTTGGTTAGTCCTTCCTTGCTGGCCACTGGGAAGACCAGCAGGGAAATGTTGCCCACAACTAATATATTGACTGGGGGTATAGTGCATTTTATTAGCAAAATTGCAAGGCGGGTATGGCATGGCAGCCTTAGTACCTGGAACACCCAGGAATGGATGCAGGGCACCTGCCCCAGTTGTCCTATACTAGTTACTCCCCTTGGTTATAACATAAATAAGTATATAAATACAGAGGAGGCAGGGACAGTGGAGGATTGGCAGATGATTGAAGTGAATCTATGCTCAGATCAACTATTTACATATCCTAAACAAGCATTAGAAACACTTTTAAACAAACCCCCATTCACCTTTGTATCTGTAGGCACTGGGGATAAGATAACTTTCAAAGTTTACCATACATTGAAATCATAGCTTTTTTTCTATGAGAGCAGATCTTGGCAGCCTGCCAGCCTTCTAATGTAAACAAACAGAAGATGTTTCTTTTTTTTTTTAAATCAGAAATTGTTCTGCTTTGCGTTTTGAACTGTTGTATAACACTAGTCAGACAGTCTAACAATAATTTAGAAGTCAAGAAACTTGAGACATCAGATCTGCATGTATTCTTTGTTCTGAATAACTTTGTAAAACTACAACATAAGCACAAACAAAACATATGTGTCAGTACATTAAACATTATACAACAGCTTCATCCCATCAGTGAGTGTACTCACGGACAATTCCATCATAAGTCCAGGAATAGCTCAGAGCTCCACTGTATGCTGCTTGTTGGATCCAGAAGCAGTTACAAAATGGAGGATAGGAAGTTCCAGTTTAAAGGTTACTGTCTCTATGTGAAAATTACCACTTCCTATCAAATCCTGATATAACTAGGCATAATAATAACCCTGACCACTAGATGGCAGCAACATCACATAACATTGCAGTATAATCCATTACAACACATTACATACATTTATTTTCAACAATATGGGCAGAACACTCCCTGTCTGGCATCATTTATTATGACACTACCTATGTAACAAATCCAACATGGCACACATTTTCTGCATCAATTACTTTCAAGTAAGCCACTGCACCTATCGCTATGGTGGATGCATCTGAGAAAATGCACAGTTCTTTCCTGCGAGCTGTTGATAGAGATATGGGAACATAGCATCTGTCTATCTTTAGGCGCTCTAACGCTTATAAGGATTCTGTCCATTTAACCCACTCACATAGTCTCCCTTCTGGAAGCAATGCATACCATCACTTTTCCCAGATGACAGTTCCCGAACTAAGGCCTTACCTTTTATTGTCACAGGTGACACAAACCCTAGGGGATCATAGAGGCTATTTAAGGTGGATAGAATTCCTCTTCGTGTAAAAGGCTTTTCCTCTGAAGAAACTCGGAAAACAAAACTATCTGTTTCTAGATCCCAACTCAGGCCTAGGCTTCTCTGCAGAGGAAGGGTGTCTGTACCTAGGCAAAGATCTTTAAGGTCCTTAGCTATGTCTGCTACAGTGAAGGCTTCCATTACTCTTTGGCTGTTGGAAGCGATTTTATGAAGACACAGATTGGATTCTGCCAGCATTTGCTTTGCTTTACTGAGGATGGAAATTGCATCTTCAGGCGTGCTAGCAAAAGCGAGTCCATCATCCACATAGAAATGCCTCAATATAAAGGGTTTGGCTTCTTGTTCATAGAACTCCGCATTTTTCTGGGCAGCCTTTTGCATGCAGTATAT
Organism: Staurois parvus; assembly: GCF_062004578.1. Classification (NCBI taxonomy): domain Eukaryota; kingdom Metazoa; phylum Chordata; class Amphibia; order Anura; family Ranidae; genus Staurois; species Staurois parvus. The sequence goes on along the minus strand of NW_028319228.1, from coordinate 10,617,580 downwards.
AGCGACAGCAGGAGAGGGCCTGTTGCCAAATATGTGCACTTTCATTCTGTAATTTCCTTGTCTATGTCATTGTCTTCATACCAGAGAAACGTAGAAAGTCTCTACGGTCTTCTCTGACAAGAAAGCAATAAAACATTTGTTGCACATCTGCTGTGAAAGCAATGGGTTCTTTTCTGAAGCGCATAAGGACACCTAGCAAAGTATTGTTTAGGTCAGGGCCACTTAACAGTACGTCGTTTAAAGAGACTCCTTCATACTCTGCGCTGGAATCAAAAACTATTCTGACTTGGTTAGGTTTGCGTGGATGGTAAACACCAAACTTGGGTAGATACCAGTGTTCCCTATCTGCCTCAATTGGTCCTACAACTTCAGCGTGATCGTTGTCCAGCATCCTTTTAATTAATTCAGCGAAATCTCTTTTCGCTTCTGGCTTTCTCTATAGTGTTTTGCTGAGTGAATGCAAACGCTTCATGGCTTGCTCCCTGTTACAAGGCAAGACACATCTGGATGTGCGATGTGCGATGTGCGAAGGGGAGAGGGGCCACCCAACTGTGATTGTCATCTTGGTAGGCCTCTGTCAGGGTCCGCTGCGGAGTTCGGTCCGGCGCATGCGCAGTTTGCCAGCTCGCGCTGGGCTGCGGGCGCTAGGTCCTGGCCTACCCCGGCAGAGACGAACTCGCGCATGCGCACTGGGGGCTGCGGGTGCACGCCTGGCACCAATGACAGCGCGGGATTTAAATCCGCCCTGCACTGACACTGGTTGCCGTTTGGTCTATCCTGTGTTCCCTGCCTCTGTATTCATTGATAGTTGATCGTTGCTGACCCGGATTGCCCCTGACTGTGCTGTATTCTCCTGCTCTGACCCCTGGCTTGCATGACCTCTCTCTTGGATGCCCCCTATTGGATCTGATCTTCTGGTACTGACCCTGCGTGTGACCCGACTATCCTCTGCCTGCCGCCTTGTACCGCGCTGCTTCTACGGTAATCGACCTGGCCTGTCTGACCACGAATCCATCCATCCTGCTCGGGCCCTTCCGCCTCTTCACATCAGGCTCTCATCTTGTAGATATCTCCGGCGGACCCCTCTACCACGGGTGGGTGTACTCAGAGGCCGCGACCTGGTCTGCTCCAAGTCCATCCCCACCATCAGGGGCCCTGGTGAACAAGCAGACCGGGAATTAGACTCCGTGCTCTGTGAAATCCTGTCCGGTGGGTTGCCAGAGGTACCGCCAGGTGGATCATTACAGCCTCTCTATCCATATTCTGTGAGAAGGTCTGATCCTCTATAGAGAGGGCCTGTTTATCATCATCTTTAATTTTCTGGAACACTGTAATCCCTAGATTATCTGTCTCAATGTCGGAATTGACTTCTTCTTTGCCATATAGTGTAGAAGAGTCCCAGTGTTGTGTTGACCTGCCAAATCTTTCCTTGACAACGAAGCTCTTGCGACAGGGACTAAGAGATGTGCGTCCATTTGTTAACACAGATGTCTTCAAAGTACTAATGTTGTCAGGCTGGTGCACTGTCCCCAGGCAAACTTCTACAATGACCACCCCAGATCCAGTCTCTGTACATAGGGGCCATTGTAAGGTCCATTGATTTGCTGGCGCACCTTGTGCACCTGAAGGATGTCTCTTCCAAGAAGTAGGATAGAAACATCTGGCTCAACAGCTGGGATAAGGTGAGCAATTGAGCGGAGGTGTGGGTGATGATGGGCTACTTCTGGAGAGGGAATCTCTGTTTTGTCATCAGGTATCATGCCACACTCTATTAGGGTAGGAAGTGGGAACTGCACTTTCTTATTGAAGGATTCAATGGTAAAGCCAGTAGCTCTTCTCCCTGCTGTTTCAATTGTCCCCGCACATGTCCTTAGGGTGTATAGAACTGCACTTGCCTTAAGGATAAAGGCATCAAAGAAGTCTGACTTTGCAAGGGATCTGTTGCTTTGTTCATCCAGCACTGCATACATTTTCACTGCCCTTTCTCTCTTGCCAGTGGGATATACAGTCAGTAAACAGATTTTAGAGCATGATTGTGCACTCTTGCCTTGTCCACATACTTCAGTGCAATTCGATATTACTGAAGAGAGTGGGGTCTCTTGTTGCTCCCTGCCCTGATCTTTCATGGGTTCTACAGTCTCTAGTGGTGCAGGAGCAGGACCAGGGCGCAAAGCTGCAATATGTCTCTCACTGCCACATTCTGTACATTCCACTGGTATTTTACAGTCTTTGGCAATGTGGTAAGTAGATCCGCAGCACTTAAAACAGATGCTGTTTTGTTTAAGGAAGGACATCCGCTCTGCAATAGGTTTGCTTCTAAAGCCTTTGCATTTCTTTAGTGGATGTGGTTTTTTGTGTATTGGGCAATGTCTATCTGGGTTTTCTATTGTATGTACCTTATGAATGCTTTGACAGTCTGTGACTTCTGAAGGTACAACTGTTTTGTGTGTGGATACAGAGGTCTTACCGTGAGGTCTGTGAGGTCTTTGCGATTGATTGCCGCTGGTGGTGAAGGTGAAACTCTGATCACTTTGGATTTTCGCTTGCTGTTGGACAAACCTAGAGAACACAGAGAAAGGGGGAAAAGCGATTCCATAATCTTCTTTGAATTTACCTCCCACAGACATCCACTTGTCTTGCAGATTTGAAGGTAGTTTCTCTACTATGGGATTAGTGCCTCTGGCCGTATCTAGATATGAAAGCCCTGGCAAGTAGCCATCCTCTTTGGCATATTCTATCTCTAGCAGAAGATCACTCAGTTCTTGTAGCCGCATGTTGTCTCTGTAGCCCACCTTAGGAAAGACTTCATGTTTTTTCAACAGTGCTCCTTCAATTACCTCTGGGGATCCATATGTTTCTTCTAGTCTTTTCCAGGTCATGTTGAGTCCTGCTGCAGGGTTGAACAGGTTTGCTCTTCTCATCCTCTTTGCATGCTCTGCTGACTCGGTACCAAGCCATTTTATCATTAAATCAAGCATTTCTGCTGGTGATAAGTTCAGACCTCCAGTGGCATTCAGAAACGAAGCTTTCCATGCCCAATAGTTTTCAGGACAGTCATCAAATTGGAGAAAGCCTGAGCTGACCATTTCTTTGCGGATGAGATATTTGGTGACATCCACTGCACATTGTTGTTCGCACATGTAATCTTTAGGTTGAGGTGGTGGGAACACTTGTTTTTTGTTCCTAGGGGATTCTGGTGCTTTATTTTTGGTTTGCTGGCCGCCACTAACCTCTTGTGGTTGATTGGGCCTGCCCAGGGGGTCTGTAGATCTTGGCCTGAATTCCTTTGCTTCAGGTTTAAGAGACTGTTCCTTTGTATGTACATCAGTAAAGTTCTGGACATACTCATTTGTACGATCTGCAGAGGATAGAGGTTTTTCTGGAACCTTTGGGTCTTTATATGCTTTTTCACTTCCTGACCAGCTTGTTCCCATGTGGGCAGCGGCCTCTGCTTCAGCAACTGCAGTCTATCGCTGCAGAACAAGTAATTTTGATTCTAATTGCGCCTCTTCTTGTGCTATGACAGCTTTCTTAGCTGCTATCTCCTGCATCATCATGGCTTCTTTTTCTGCTGTGGCAGCTTTCTTAGCTGCTATCTCCTGCATCATCATGGCTTCTTTTTCTGCATACTGTAGCTGGACACGGGCAGCTTCTGCCTTGGCACGAGCTCTAACCGCTGAGGAACTTGCTGAGGACATCTTTTTAGATCGTGTAGATCTGGACACGTGACTGTGCATTGTCTTGCTGGGCACTGGGGATGTTGTCCCTACCTTGCTGTGTCGGCGGTAGTGTGTCATCAGCCTGATACTTTGTTCCTGATCTTAGACTCATGCTGCAGTAATGGCGTCTCCGTTTATTCCTTTTACTGTTCTGCTTCGCGTTATTGAACTGTTGTATAAAACTAGTCAGACAGTCAAACAATAATTAAGAAGTCAAAAAACGTGATACATCAGATCTGTATGTATTCTTTGTTCTGAATAACTTTGTAAAACTACAACTACATATGTGTCAGCTTCCCATCAGTGAGTGTACTCACGGACAATTCCATCATAAGTCCAGGCTCAGAGCTCCACTGTATGCTGCTCGCTGGATCCAGAAGCAGTCACGAAATGCAGGATAGGAAGTTCCAGGTTAAAGGTTACTGTCTCTATGTGAAAATTACCACTTCCTATCAAATCCTGATATAACTAGGCACAATAATAACCCTGACCACTAGATGGCAGCAACATCACTTAAAATTGCAGTATAATCCATTACAACACCATTACATACATTTATTTTCAACAATATGGGCAGAACAGAAATGATGTTTATTAACATTGAAGTCATACAAATCTCAAAATGACACAGCAAATACAGAATAATATCAGACTAAATCATTAATAAACCGAACAACATAATAAATAAAATCTTCCAGTGCCATCAATTAGACAAGGAATCCAAGAGTTTCTACACCATTACAGAGATAACATATTACAATGCAATCAAATTACATACAAGACAACAGGAGCATCCCCACAACAGTAGACCCGCATGAAACAGAGAGCACCCTGCCCACCACCAGAGAATGCAGGAGAGACATAGGCTAGCCATGAGAAAGTGATAATCAAATTGCAATTAAGGACAATTACAACTGCCTATGCATTATTAAATCAAAAGGGGCTAAACCTGGAGTGGCCAACCAAGCATCCCAAAGTTTCTCAAATTTAACTGAACATCCTTTATGCTGGTAAACTACACGATCATATCGCAAAATAATTCCCATATTCTGCGTTCAGTTGGCAACAGTGGGAGGAGTATCCAAGGTTCAACGCACAAGAAGAGCCTTGCACGCCTGAAATAAGGCCTGGGAAAGGACCTCCAATATAAATGTATCCTGTGTTATTCTAAAATACCCAAAAGGCACTGCTTAGGATCCAACATTAAATTTGTTTGAAACACTAAGTTAAGGGTAGTCACCACCAGGGGCGGACTGACAACTCATGGGGCCCCCCGGGAAATAGGGGATCATGGGGCCCCTGTGTCCTTGCCCAAACTCAAAAAAGCCTATGAAATAGGTACCAGGGGCATCTTATGGGCCCCATACTGACCCCGGGCCCTCGGGCAGTGCCCGAGTTTCAAAATGGTCAGTCCGCCCCTGGTCACCACCTCCTCCCAATACCTATGAGGTTTTGGACATCTCCTCAGCATATGGATCAGATCCCTGTGGTCCCACTTGCATCTACCACAAAGGGGGTTCTTATGAAGCCCCATCTTGTACAATTTTGCAGGGGTGTAATGAACCCTAAGCAGAATATACAGTTGAGAAATGCGATGGGAAACTGTCAATGAACTAAGATGTACAGAATGCAAAGCAGCCTCCCACTGGTCATCAAGTCCCAACATCTCGTTCCCATTGCTCACCGGCCCTACTCGGGTGTTTTTCTGAATAGCCTGTCAAAAGCATGCTATAGCAACGAAAGATAAGTCCCCTGGTCACTGTAGCAGATTGTAAGTAATTAAAAATAGGGGTCGGGGAGGAGTGTTAGAGGGCTGATGGGCCCTGAGCAGTGACTGCATGTTTCAATTGCAACTAGTAAAATAGCATTGTGGATGGGAGGTTATACCTAGACTGCAAAACATCAAAGGAGAGAAGCTTACCATTGCAAAATATATGTTTCAGGTGAGTGATGCCATAAGCTTTCCATTTAGCAACATATTGTAATTTGGCCAATTCACAACAGATGTTTATAAGCTGTTAGAAACCAATGAGAACCCAACTCTCCAGTCTTTGAGGATTTTTGAGAATGAATAACTTCACATACAGTTAGAGAAGTTAGCGAGGGATTTGTTTTCAAGACACATTACACTTAATATTAAAATGTTAAAAATGCACCTGAGCAAAAATAAAAAATGTGTATTTATTATTGTTTGCATTTGGAGCCTGCAAAGCATTTGCAACTGGGATCAATGCATTATGGGTGCAATGCACAGTGTCACTCAGACTATTCCTCCAGCTCCAGGTATGCACAGAGGTACCAATCAGTTATAGAGAAGGAGGAAGTAATCAATGGAATATAAGTGCGGTGACATCACTGCATTTTTGTTCCATTGAGAACTATGAGCATTCGCAGATGGGGCTTATCATTTTTACATTCTCATATCCTGTGAATAGATGATGCGGCCATGTAATTAAAAATTTATACAGATTGCTGCAGGGAGAAGAACCCGCAGGTTCAGATAAGTGGTAGGAGGAATGGATAAATATGGCTGTAAGATTAAAGAGAAGTTAAGGGGAAGTTCCTCTTTTGTGCCCGCCCCTCTTTAGTTTGTGCCCTTTTTTGGGCGGGGGGGGGAGCGGGTACCTAGTTTTGCTTCGATTGCTTTGCTCCCCCTTCCCCATCCGTGCCCGAAGGCTTCTGGGACATGTCACAGGTCCCAGAAAATTGTGGGTCCATTCACAACATGCAGTGCGAATTCGGGGGACATTCTTTTATTTTCTTCTTTTAATAAAGGACATGTCAAAGACTGTTTCCTGTCTTTTTTCACACTACACTTTTTTTTGTGAATGGGTAGTGGCACCATGTACATGTGAGGGCATGTGGAGTGGTATGGTTCAGGGGGAGGGGGGCGCTCGCTCGTCCCCCCCCCTTTCCTGACCAGCCGGGCTGCATGCTCAGATAAGGGTCTGATATGGATTTTGGGAGGGACCCCAACGCCACTTTTTTTATGTTGCTGTGGGGGTTCTCCTCAAAATCCATACCAGACTCGGAAGGCTTGGTATGGATGGAGGGGGGACCCCACGCCATTTTTTAAATTATTTTTATAATTGCCAGCAATTCTCTCTTTTCATTCAGCTGTCAGCCGGGAACCCTGACAGCTGAAACATTACCGCATGGTTTTCCCTACTAATATACCACATGACTTGATAACTCATAATAACTCATGCTCTATATTAGTAGCGTTTTTTGTGAATTCAAACTTTTTTTTAAAAAGGCTATGTGGTATCCTACCGCATACAAAAACTGAGAATTAAATGAAGCAGTTTTTGCCAAAAGATGGGTGTGATGAGCACACTGACCTCCCTGAACTGCTTAGGAGCAGAGAGAATGCTGGGAGCTGTATTTTCTGACTGGAGTTCTGACTGGATTTTCCAACAGTCTGTACCGGCCTAACCTGGAGCTACAAGCCTCAGACATAGCATCTAGAGGGAGAGATTTGCTCCTGTCTGTCAAAGGGACATTCCCAGCTGCCATTCAGTCACAGATGATCTGACCCTGCCTGTTCCTGATCTGTCAGCCACCTGAGTGAAAAAGGATTGTTCCTGTCTGTCAGAGAGAGAGCGGAAGGCACAGCCGCATCCCCAGCTGCCTTATAGCCCTCAGTGTCGGCCTGTACACTACACTGCTGGCCTGATCCCATCCACTTCTGTATATCAGTTACCTGACTGAGAGGGTACCTCTCCACTCTGCAAGAAGTGAGGGAGAAAGAGGCCCAGCTGCATTCCTAGTTGCAGTCCAGTCTCCTGGGTCAGTCTAAAGATTCAACCATCAATCCAACTTCACCCACTCTTGCCTATCAGACATCAGAGGGAGGAGGAGCTGGCACACCGCACCCCGACTGCTGAACAACTCATGCCATCCACTAAGCGGTCATCATAGACTCAGTGCACCTCGCGCATTGCACCAGCCTATTTTATTCAGATGTCACACGGTCATCTAATAAAGTTCAATTGCCAGCCATGCGGTGCGAGGCAGTACATGCAGTACATTTTTCAGTGCACTAAACCCACCAAAACACAATGGTGTGAACTGGGTAGATAGGGAGATAAGGCATTTTGTCTTGTTCTTGCAGTGGGACTGTGATGGAATAGCCCCTTTCACAGGCCCACCGCATGTGGTGTGAACATAACCTTAGAGGAGATTTCCCTCACTATGAGGGGGAATACATCTCACTTCTATTTCTGTGTTGATGGGACAGCATACAAAGGAAATATCCTCAACAGGAGAAAGAAAAGAATCCTGATGGGTTTTAACCATTGCCTTCTCTTTTTAAAATTAAAAACTAAAAGTATTGGTTATAGGTACTCTTTAATTCTAATTTGTTCCTGTGAATAACTGTACTTTGCCTTTTGCTCTGTGTATTCAACAAACACATAAGTGTGACAATACTTCAGAGATGGTCTTCAGACAGTTACACGTTATTAATACCACACAACATTTTGTTGTACCAACTGTTCCCTTTTTATCCAAGCAATATATACAAAATACGCATTGCTCATGAAGAGAACTGGGATGCTGCCCATCACTAACATGTGGGTTAGCCACTATAGAGCAAACAATGACAAATGGCCTTTGAAATTGTTAAAGTTTTGGATATGCAAATAAAAAACACTGTTTCTGTAAATATCTTACATCTACGGACCAGCTGCTCAAAGAAAATGTCATTTGTGACCTAGGGTTCTTTTTGCTTTGAGTAAACACAGGCCCCGTGTAATAAGAATAGTGCAACTATCTTGCTGTCTTGTGAAGGATTGCATAGTTACATAGTTAGTCTGGCAGAAAAAAGACAAAAGCCCATCCAGTTCAACCACTAAAAAAAAAGAAAAAAAGTTTTAATCCCATACCCACAATTGATCCAGAGGAAGGCAAAAAACCTAGCAAAGCATGATCCAATTTCCTCCTGCAGTGAAAAAAAATCCTTCCTGATCCCCCGAGAGGCAATCAGATATTCCCTGGATCAACATTACCTGTAAATAGTAACCAGTCATATTCTGTGTAACTAAGAAACAATCCAGGCCTTTTTTAAAGCAATCCACTGAGCTGCCCAGAACCAACTCATGAGGGAGTCTATTCCACATTTTCACAGCTCTCACTGTGAAGAAACCTTTCCGTGTTTGGAGATTACATTTCTTTTCCAGACATAAAGAGTGCCCCCTTGTCCTCTGTGAAGATCTCAGGGTGAATAACTCTACACCGAGTTCACTATATGAACCACTGATATATTTATACATGTTGATCATATTCCCCCTTAATCTCCTCTTCTCAAGAGAGAATAAATTCAGTTCCTCTAATCTTTCCTCATAGCTGATCTCCTCCATGCCTCTTATCAGTTTGGTTGCCCTTCTCTGTACTTTCTCCAGTTCCCCAATGTTCTTTTTGTGAATTGGTGCCCAAAACTGAACTGCATATTTCAGATGAGGTGTTACTAATGATCTGTACAGGGGTAACATGATATCTCTCTCTCTGGAGTCTATACCTCTTATAAAACAAGAGAGGATTTTGCTTGCTTTAGAAACTGCAGCTTGGCATTACATGCCATTATTAAGCGTATGATCTTGTGATGGGATTCCCAATGGAAAATAGTATTAACATAGTTTAAAGCCTAAAGCTTGGTACACATGGGTCAAATATCGTCAGTATCAGCTGGTTCAACATAAACCGGCCGACATTTGGCCCATGTGTACAGCAGCCTTTTCAACAGAAGCTGTCTGAACATCTCACTTCTATTGAACAGGCATGCTGAAAAAACAGTAACCAATCGGCATGCGATCAGCGCTTGCAGCCAATGGCTGCGAGAGTTGACTGGTGTGGTTTGGTGGGTCGGCAGTGTCAGAACACAATATCTCAGCAGGGAGATCACTGTAATTACATTGCATAGTTAGCACAGCAAGCATAGTTTTTGTTTCATTCAGCCTGCTGGGTTGAATAAAAAAAAAACAACTACCTGTGTGTACCAGGCTTTAGTTTAGGCATTTTTTTTTTAATCAGCACAATTGGCCCTTGTGCTGGTGCTGACTGTCATAGCTAAAATCTGAAGTCCTTCTCCTCCCACCCACATCCTGCAGCTGTAATCTTCTAGTGCTGCAGAGATTAAGAGAGCACAGAGACCTGTTTCAGGAACTCATCTAGTATACCGACAATGCCCGTCCTTGCTCCACCCTCCTCCATTCATAGAAGCTGTACTATAGCTTCCATAATGGAAAAGAGACAACCCCTCATTCATCCACCCAACTCTATTTACAGATTGCTTTTGTTGTTGGAAGCTATAGTATGTCCTCTAAGAATGGGGAAGGGGGCAGAAATGGTAGGCATAGTAGGCACTCTTGATAAGTACTATTCACGGGTCCAGTGCTTGTATTAGCTGCCACAGCACTGGAAAGTTACTGCTGCAAGTTATGGGGGGGGGGGGTGTTAAAGGACTTCAGATTTCAACTATGATGCTGGCACAAGCACAAGGAGCACTTCACATTAAAAGTAACTAATGTCCCTTTTGGTTATTTAAAAGGAAAAAATGTTTTCCTAAACTTAAGCTTTAATATCAAGAAGTCAAAACCGTCCTCAAATAACTACAAAAAATAAAGAAAAAAATAGCCATGACAGACTTGGAGTGGTTACAGGAACTCAACAATACTCAAAGCACTGAATATAGGTCTATTCATGATAGACACTCTATCTACGTATATGGACATTTGGAGCATCTGGGTCAATTCTGTGGGTTCTTCATGTACTTAAATAGGAACTTCAGTCAAGTTTAAAAAAAATAGAGTCAGCTGCTACAAATCCTGTAGTATTAATAAAAAGACACTAACCTGTACAGGGATCCAGCGCTTTCTTTACCAAGGTCAGTTTTTCACTGTTCTTTGGACCCTGGCTCCGCCATGTTGACTGCAGGAAGGCAGCTGTCAGATATCTGTCCCTTGTATATTGACAGCACGGGGTTACCCAGGGCACGGAGTCTAAGCCCCAGCCTGCTCATTTACCAGGGCCCCTGATGGTGGGTATGGACTTGTAACAAGCTGGAACCAGGTCGCAGCCCCCAGGTATACTCAGCTGAGAATGTGGAGACCACTTCAGTGTGCACAGTACAAACACCATAAGACAGAAGGTAATCCAAGAAACAAGCTGAAGTCAGGGCAGGCGGCAGGTAAGCACAGACAAAGCCAGGGTCGGTACACAGGACGTCAGACACTGAATACACGCAATAGTAGGCAAACAGAAGCTCAGAGAACTAGGAAGTTGCTCAGGCAACAAGGCCTCTACAGAGCATGTTTTATATAGGGAAGCAAACTGGGAGACGGGCCAGAAAATGATGGAAGGAAAAGAAAATATAAACTCACAGAGTAACAGGAGGCGCCATAGGTGGGCACAGAAGCCAAACAACACATGCATTGCACACATGAAACAGTTCTAGGGTAAGCACTGCAGCAAGGAGGTAAGAAATTGCACAGGCAGGAAAACTGCAGGCTAAATTGTGATACCAGCTGTGACTCCCTGCAGCTTCACAGCCGACTCCCCACTGCACATACTTGCACCACAATGCACACTGTGAATGGTCCCTCAATCTCCTAGGACCTGTGAAATTTTCCAGGAGTTTGCGGGGATGGAGGGGGGAAGTTAGGGGGCAATCCCAGCATATGTGGGAACAGGTATCTGTCAACTTTGGGTACCAGCTCCCCCACCCAGAAAAAACGTTTATGTAGCACTCACCCCCGAAGGAGCTGCTGGAATTAATGGGCACTTCTGTCTACTTCAGTGATAACCATATATATATTGGATCTACAGCACACCAGTACACCTTGTGGGAAGTTTTATGACAGGTTTAATAAGACAGGTAAAACTCTGTAAATAGACTGCAAATTAACTCTCAAACGACGCAGTCGTGCGCTGGAGCGACTATGGTGCAAAACCAGGTCCCAACTAGCGTTCACCCGCTACAAATCTGCCTTCCACACCTACACTTCCTCCCTCCACGCTGCCAAACAAGCCTACTTTCTGACCCTCATCAATACCCTCTCCTCCAATCCTCGTCGGCTCTTCTCCACTTTCAACTCTCTACTCTCTCCGCCCCCACCTCCACCCAGTACCTCACTCACCGCCCTCGAGATTGCCAATCACTTAAAAAATAAGAGTGACACTATTTGCAGGGACATCGCTGCTGCTCAGATCTCCACCCCACCTACCTCCTCTCACACAGCAACCCCCCCCAACACCCCTCCCCCTTGGCCTCACCACTGTTCAGACCTCCAACCTATCTAACATCCATCTAACCCCATCGAACATCCCTCACACAGTAGCCCCCTCAACACTCCACTCCTTCGACCCCACCACCACTGAGGAGGTCACCAAGGTCTTCTCTGAAGCCCGCCTCACCACCTGCCCCTTCGACCCTGTCTCCTCACAACTCCTACGATCTCCCTCCTCCTCCATCCTACGCTCCCTCACCCACATCTTTAATCTCTCCCTCTCTTCTTGCGCATTCCCCTCACCTCTGAAGCACACACACATCACTCCCATACTTAAAAAGCTCTCCCTGGACCCCACCACCCGAACAACCTTAGACCCATCTCCCTGCTGCCATTTACATCCAAACTCCTTGAGCGCTTAGTCTATACTCGCCTAAGCTCCCACCTCAATGACAACAACCTCCTCGACCCCCTACAGTCCGGCTTCTGTCCCCTACACTCCACCGAAACCGCCTTACTAAAACTCACAAACAACCTGCTAACTGCCAAAGCTAATGGCCACTACTCAGTGCTCCTACTACTCGACCTCTCCACGGCGTTTGACACAGTCGACCACCCCCTCCTCCTCAAGAAACTACACTCCCTTGGCCTCAGAGACTCCGCTCTCTCCTGGCTCTCATCCTACCTATCACAACGCTCCTTCAGCGTTACCTATAACACTACCACCTCCCCCCCACTCCCCCTCTCTGTTGGGGTCCCTCAAGGCTCTGTCCTCAGGCCCCTTCTCTTCTCCATCTACACCTCCTCCCTTGGCCAACTGATACACTCTCACGGCTTCAACTACCACCTCTATGCCGACGACACGCAAATCTATCTCTCGACCCCTCGCCTCACCCCTTCAGTCTCCGCCTGAGTCACCAGCCTACTGAACGACATATCAGATTGGATGTCGCTCCACTTTCTTAAACTGAAACTCTCCAAAACTGAGCTCCTAGTCTTCCCCCCAGCCCGTGCACCCCCCCTCACTGACTTCTCCATCACATCCAACCATGCCACCATCAAGCCCACCCTGAAAGCCAGAGTACTTGGTGTCATAATAGACTCCAATCTATCCTTCCAGCCCCAAGTCCAATCGCTAACAAACTCATGCAGACTCCACCTCTGCAACATTGCCAAATTCCGCACGTTCCTAACCCCAGAAACTACTAAGCAGCTCATCCACTCCCTCATCATATCACGACTCGATTACTGCAACTCCATCCTCACTGGCCTGCCTCACAACAGGCTATCCCCACTTCAGTCGATCCTGAATACGGCGGCCAGACTCATCCACCTTACCAACCGCTCCGTTTCCGCCACCCCCCTCTGCCAATCCCTCCACTGGCTTCCTATTGCCCAACGGATCAAATTCAAACTGCTAACACTGACGTACAAAGCTGTCCATAACTCTGCCCGAAACTACATCACAGACGTAATATCCAAATACCACCCAAAACGCACTCTCCGCTCTTCACAAGACCTCCTTCTCTCTAGTTCCCTGATCTCCTCCTCCCATGCCCGCCTCCAGGACTTCTCCAGGGCATCATACATCCTCTGGAACTCCCTACCCCAATCCATCAGACTATCACCCACTCTGCTCTCCTTTAGGCGCACCCTAAAAACCCACCTCTTCAGGGAAGCCAACCCCTCCCTCTGTTAACTGCCGATCTCCTCCACTCTTCCTACCACTCCATCCCCCACAGCTTTTCCTCCCGTACCACTATCCCCTCCCTCCTAGATTGTAAGCTCCAAGGAGCAGGGCCCTCGAACCCCTCGTGTATCACACTGTATTGTTATTGTACTGTCTCGTGTATTGTCCCCCATTGTAATGTACAGCACTGAGTGAACTGTTGGCGCAATATAAATACTGTAGTATAATAATAATAATAATAACTTGGAAAATAGCAGTTAAATGCACTGAATACACAAAAATTCTAGAATTGGCACAATAACATCAATAAACACAATATTCATGTATATACGTATATACCGGTATAGCTATAGATCAGAATTAACCCCCTGCAACTACGCAGCAATATATCCCCAGCTAAACTGACATCTCTTTAGGCTTGGTCCCAAATTCACTTGTATACTGTGGGATTGTAATACTGTGTGAGTCTATCTGTTGCACAGGCTTGTGTTAGTGAATCGATGGACTGCTCTTAAGGACTGACATGTCACTGGTTAGCAGTTGCTCACCACATCCAAGAAGAACAGTCTCTAGGGGTTAACTCCTTGAAGGGATGATGAATGAGACTCTCCCCCTCTGGCTAGTGTTTCCTGTTGTCAATTGTCGGTGCTGCACAATCTCTGAGGTGCCTCACATAGGATGGTCACATGCCTCCTCTGCAATTTCCAACACTCTGACCTCTCTCTGCGGTGGGAGATGTCGTTGCTGTTGATAACTACCGTCGCGGGTGACTGGTACCAATGATCACAGCTGCCTCTGACTTCAGCTGCTGTAGATAACCATTGTCCTTAGCAACCTTTGCTGTTCTGGAAATAATGTCAGTGTACTTCAATAGTGGGGGCTGCAGACTAGCTCCCACATGTCCTTTCCAAAGGCACACGTGGCTCCCCCAACCCCCCTCCTTGCAAAGCATCCTGGTCCCTGTAGTCCTCTGCAGCATAAGGTTGCAATGTCTGTCTCTATGGTGAAACTGCAACTCCCACAAACACTCCATCACTGCTAAAAGCTGAGCCAATCAAACCCTTTCTGACAACATGCAGTCTTAAAAGGGAAACAGTTCTTTAAAAGGGAAACAGCAATAAGGAGAAAGGGAGAGGGGAGAAAAAATAAGTGAAACTTCCCTTTTTAGGTGAAGTTCTGTTTTAAGAACTATTACATAATTGAGTGTCAGCTTTATCAAGTGGACATGTTTGTCTCCCCTCTCTGGGCTTCACACTCTCATTGTCTGTTCTACACTGTTTTATTTTTTTCCTTTCTTTTTCAGGTTCTACCTCATTTTCTGTTTTCAGACATACCTCTCTAATGCTCACTCAGTGAAAGGTTGTAATCATTTTCTGTATATGTGTGGTCTTTTTGCAGTTTCACTATGATGATTGTAAAACATTGTTATTGATTGTAAACTGAGTATGTCTGTATATTACTAACATTACTCACCTGCAAGCCTGTTGTGTTTCTGTTATCCAACCTTGATCTTCCCTAACCCTGCTTTATTTTCTTCTATACTAAAAATTGCAATACAAAATCACAGTTTGAAAAAAAAAGGATAAGTAACTTCAGTCTGCTCCTGAGCAGAAATTGTTTGTTCATATTGAACCATATAAATAACATTTGCTTTAAGGTAGAACAGCTTTTTTTTAAATTTTGCATAGGGTAAGGGCGAGTATTTTTTGCCATCTGTAACCCATTGGGGAGATTTCCAATTGGGGAGTGAAAGGAAATCCTTCCAAAGTGAGGGAGTACCTGGTTCTCAACCAGGGTCAACAGTAATGATATGCTAAAACTACCTGGGTTCAGTTCAGAGCGGGTTGGGGTGATGCACTGAAGAGGGTTACCCCTTGGCGGGACCTGGAACTTCATTCAGTAAACTGAGTTGAATCTTCTGGTCTGAGTTACTGGAAATACTGAGTTAAGTCATACAGTATATGGTAGTGGGGAACGAAGTGTATACCTATCTACATGTTCTACCTTCAGCAGGGAAATTTGTGTTCTCCCTGCAATATTGAATTTGGCCAAAAGGTGGAGAGTAAATTTACAGTTTTGCAGAAACCAGAAACTGTCTAGTTAAAGTGTAACTCCACTTTTCTCAAAAAAACAAAAAACAAACATTCCCCTCTCGGTGATCTATGTACATTGCAAGGATTTTAACAAACTTTGTTGTAGATTCCTATCTTTTGGTGTTTTGAAGTATGTGTTTGTCTGTGTCTATATGCTGTGTGAATCTGTATGGGAGTGACTAAATAATTATCAATCAGCTGCTGCACCTGCAGGGCACTAATGAGAAAAATTGCAGGGTATGCATCCCTTTAGACGTTATTTTTCCATAGGGGGTATTTTACAAGAAATTACATTTTTGTTGTAGGGGATACAAAAAATCTGTCTTGTATCTTAGTGCAGACTTCTGGGAAAATCAGTAAGCCAATCACACAAGCAGGAAATTACATTTTCAGGGGGCATTCTGTACACACTGTGTGCACCTCCAAGTAGACATATTGCATTGCATTTTACAGAAAATGACAGCACTGCAGAACGAAGAGGAAAGATAATTTTTAATAACATTCAATTACAAGATAACTTGAGTTCCAATTGTGCGTGATATATATATATATATATATATATATATATATATTTATTTATTTATTTTTTAAATTGCTAATTTTTTCCCCACTAAAGTGGAGTTACCCTTTAGTAAAAGTTCCCAACTTCCTTCATTATAAGAAAAGGAAATAGGTGCATCCTGGGAGCTCAGACTCCATATTAAAGTGCTAGTAAAGTCACTGCTTTTATTTTTGCCTATAGGTAAGCCTATGATAAGGCTTACCTAGAGGTACAGTAAATATCTCCTAAACGTGCACCATTTGGAAGATATTTACTCTAGCAGCCGGTGACGTCACTGGTGCATGTGCACTGGGCTCTGAATGGACTGTGCAATGCATCCAGGACTCTGTGCTGCGGATGTGACTCCCCCGTGCATGCACGGCTTGGCTATTCATACGCCGCAGCCTGCAAACCTAAAAGGAAGACTGGGTGAAGATGGTAGCGCCTACAACGTTCCGCTGGAGGGCTCCGTTTTCAGGTAAGTCTATCATAATGTGGTAGTATGCGATGCATACTAGTACACTATGACTTAAACTGTCCGGGGGCCCTTTTCTTTTTTTTTTTTTTATATGGTTTACTGGCACCTTAAGAACTGAGGGAAAGGAACTAGCCATAATTCTTTGCAGCACATGTTGTGCACTGAACTTACATTCCCTGCAGGAAGCATCGCTGGTGAGCATGGACATATTGCCATCTACAGCCTAAACATTTAATTGTGTTTGTATGTTTCATACATTGATTGTATATATTTCTCACTTGTTTTTCCCAATAGTTTCACTGCACTGCACCCTGTTTTGTTAATAAAGCTTTTGTTAACTGTCTCCCGCCCGCCATATAGTACAATGACGGGCGTAAGGCGGTTCTCTCGTTCTGGGAGGACATCATATGACGTTCTCCGATTCTCACCGTGCATGCACGGCTCTGGGAGCACGCAGCGATCGACGGTGTGCTGTGTCCCACGGACACAGCGGATCACCGATCCATGGAAAGAGCCGAAGATGTTGGCTCGGTCATGTGCGCAGCTGTGTCCAATCACAGCTGATCACATGTAAACAGGGAAATGCCGGTTATCGGCATTACTCTCCTCACAAGCTGTCACGCTGACAGCCCGAGAGGAGTGGAGAGGTGGTAGTCGGCATTCCTCAGAGGGGACATCTACACTGATCATCAGGGCACTGATGATCAGTGTGCCCTGATGATCAGTGTAGCCCCAGCAGTGCCACCTGTAAGTGTCCATCAGGGCCATGTGTCAGTGCTCATTCATGCCACCTGCCAGTGCCCATCAGTGCCACATCAGTGCCACATTTCAGTGCCTACCAGTGCACATCAATGCCACATATCAGTGTCCATCTGAGCTGCCTTTCAGTGCCAGTCAGTGCCACCTATCAATGCCAGTCAGTGCCACCTATCAGTGCTGCCAATCAGTGCCACCTGTCAGTGTCAGTCAGTGCCGCCTGTCAGTGCTGCCTATCAGTGTGCATTAGTGCTGCCTATCAGTGCCTGTCAGTGCCGCCTAACAGTGCCAGTCAATGCCGCCTAACAGTGCCATATATGAGTGCTGCCTTTCAGTGCCCATCAGTGATGCCTGTCAATGCCCATCAGTGCCACCTACCAGTGCCTCCTCATCAGTGCCCATCAGTGCCACCTATCAGTGTCCATCAGTGCAGCCTATCAGTGCCCATCACTACAGCCTCATTAGCGCACATCAGTGAAGGAGAAAAATCACTTATTTACAAAATTTTATAACAAAAACTAAGAAAAAAAATTTTTTTTCAAAAGTTTCTGTGGTTTTTGGTTTGTTTAAGAAAAAAATCAAAAACCCAGATGTGATTAAATACCACCAAAATAAAGCTCTATCTGTCACAAAAAAATTATAACAATTTCATATGGGTACAGTGTTGCATGACCGCGCAATTGTCATTCAAAGTGTGACAGCACTGAAAGCTGGAAATTGGCCTGGGCAGGAAGGGGGTATAAGTGGCCGGTAGGCTAGTGGTTAATGTATAGCGAGGACAGAACTGTCAGAGGTCAGCCTGCAAAGTAAAGTGTAATGTGTGTTAAAAAAACTGGTGGAAGAAGATCACGGTTCCATGCTGCCTCCTTCATGATAGCTAAGTAATCAGTGCCAGAACTGGTGTCACTGACAGAAAAAAGGACATTATCATTCTGCTGTGGGGCTCAGTGTAGCAGGTTGGGCATTAACTTACACTTAGTGGTACTATCAAGCGAATGCTAAAAATGAATAGCATGCCGATTCCCCCATGCTACCAACCCAACATTTGGCATAGTCAGCCTGATACATTGTGAAATAGAACTCATAGGTATGACCATGATCAGCTCATGGTCAGATGATGTAATGACTATTGATTGGCTGCTACAACATATAGGGCTAAATAAAATGTTGCGGTGCGTAAATATTATGGATTCCATGTGGTTGAATGGAAGCCAGAGGTTACATCATAATGTATCACCAGCAGATGCTGTGTATATTACCCTGACTGGAACAAGCCTGAAGAACTTGACACTGCCTTTTGATTCAGGGCCAAGCGAAGCTTTGCCATATGTTGGTATGGAGATCAGGAGGTTTATGCCTGAAATGCCAGCAGGTATGCAGACAGGTGGATGCCTGGGCATGGTGTACTGGTTGCAAGATAGTTCTGTTTAAGGCCATGGATCTTGTGAAGGAACCTTAAGATTTGGATGAGAAAGATGATGCAAAGGCTACTGCAGTGTCCATCTTACTAGACAGCCCAGAGGATGTCAGGGGTCAGCTGTGAGAAACATCTGAATCTGACCCCCCTAGCTCCAATTAGGATGGATCAGTGAGACTGTGTATTGATTGCTCCAGGCTACAAGGGGTTGAGTCAGTGCATGGAGGATCCACCAAGACACCAGCTTTACCTTATTGAACTGGAACCCACTCTTGCACTGTTCCAGTTTACTGTGGAACCAAACTTTAAGGTGGTGTAAGAGGTCATACCTGTCTCCTCGGCCAAAACCTCAGTGCAAGAGCCAACGACCCAAGATGTGGGATCAGATTCTTTGCCAGTGTTGTCTGATTCACCCTTGCCATTTACAGTACCTCTAAGGAATGGGGAGAGCAACCTATACCCAAGGACTGTAGTGATGAGGCATTGGATGTCATGGAAGACCCTGTGGAGCAGGTACCCACTAGTGAAGTGGGGACACCTGTAACTAATTCTTCAACCATAGGCTCAGGTATACACCATTTTACCTCAGTCAAGAGTTCTTGCTACATTGCTGTGGATAATTTCTGCAGACACAAACTTATATCTGAAACCGGGAATAGATTATGGGAGCAAACTAACACGTTTTGCCTGGCTGAAGCAGTACCTGAACCTTGGTCAAGAGACATATAGGTATTGTTCCATTCTATCGAGGTGGAACAGGACTTTTTTAACAGTACAATCTGGGATTACTTTGGTGTTACACAACTCTTGAGGGAGATACCAACATCAGGGACTGTAAAAGAGTTTACCAAGAACTGCAAGTTCAGGTATTGTTTAAAGTGGACATAAGCACCTAAGGGTCTGATATAGATGTTAATGGAAAAAAAAATAAAATACACATGAGGTTCCCCCACCCAACAGGCCCTTCAGCTCTGGTATGTGTTATAAGGAGCAACTCTACACAAAAAAAATAGTCTGAAGGCCCCCCTTCCTGACCAAATGAGACCTTAAAAGGTGGCCCTAGGGCCTGTTCACACCTGCGTGTTTTCAACACACCTGCTCAGCATTTCAAAAGCATCTGAAAGCCAGGCCAGGCACTTTCACCCCTTTTCTGCACAGGCCAATTTTCAGCTTTCAGCTCTTGTCACACTTTGAATGACAATTGTGCGGTCGTGCAACACTGTACCCAAATAAAATGTTACATTTTTATCATTTTGTTCATACAAATGGAGCTTTCTTTTTGGTGGTATTTAATCACCACTGGGTTTTTTATTTTTTTTTGCTAAATAAACAAAAAAAGATCCAAAATGTTGTTTCTGTTCTAACATTTTTTAAATAAATAATATTTCTTCATACATTTAGGGCAAATTGTGTTCTGCTTTTTATTTAATGAACATAACCCAAATCAGTGTTTATTATTTAGTCTGCAGGAAAGTTATAGAGTCCATAAACTATGGTATACATCTGAAAATCAATCAATCCTGACAAACTGATGGTCTATCTCATTTCTTGAAGCACAAAAATGCCAGAACAGTACAAATATCCCCCATATGACCCCTTTTTGGAAAGAAGACAGTATTTAGTAAGAGGCATGGTGGGGTTTTTGAAGTTGTAATTTTTTGAAAAATTAAAAAATTAAATAGTTTTTTTTCTCAAAATTTTTTTTACATACTGTCACCAGCGCAGTACAGTGTCATCATATAACTGGTGTGGCGGTGATCAGGGACACTGACTGCTGACAGTATGTAAAAAAAGAAAGCAACACATATTTTAATATTTTGGAAACATTTGTCTTTTATATTTTTCTTTTTTATTAAATTTTTTCTTTTTTTTCCCCACAATTTTTTTACATACTGCTACCCAAGCAATACAGTGTTACCATAGCAACACTATACTACTCTGGGGAGGTGATCAGGATTTTTTTTTACACATAATGATTGCTAATATCAATATATTTCATTGATGATTGTTACCATTGTTACTGAATGAAACTGATTCATTCAGTCTTTTGTTGTGATTAGCTGTGATTGGGTAAAGCTCATCACATGATACAGATGGGCTGTGATTGGCCTTGTCTGTACCATGTGACTGCTTTGACCAATCACAGCTAACAAAACAATTGTATACAATGGATGGCATAAAAGGAAGCCATTATGATAGCTTATAACAGTGAATATCACTGTTATAAACAACCATTTTCACTGAATGAAACCTATTCATTGTGTATTGTTGTGATTAGCTGTGATTGGCTACATCTAATCACATGGTACAGATAGGCTTTGATTGTCGCTGTCTGCACCATGGGATCACTGTGACCAATCACAGCGAGCAATACAAATGTACACAATAAATGGCATGAAGGAAAGCCATCCATTGTGTACAATTGTCATGTGATCTGCTATGATTGGTCAGCTGCCCAGTACAGTTATCTATCATCGGCTGTGTGCAGTGGACAAAGCGGGTCACAGATCACGCCACAGCTCAGCCAGTGGCGCGTTCTGGGGAGGACATCATATGATGTCCACCCAGAACCAGAGAGCTCCTGCCCAGCTATCATTTGTCTATAGGCCAAGCGGGAAGCAATTAAATGATCGGCAATGGTTCAGCACTGCATTACGCCCTTCTCTGTCAGTGCTGGGGTCACATTAGTGAAGGAGAAAAACTGAGGGAGAGGAGAAACATTGGAATACTAGTCAGTACCAGCGTGTAAAAGTGTATTTGCTTTGGAAGAATAAATCACCTCTATCGTTGGGTGTCCTATGTGTGTGGATTTTGCTGCATTATATAAAAGGCCAATCATAGCAGCCTTTTACCACATGATCAGCTGTGTCCAATGGCATAGCAGATCACTGGTAAATGCAGTTGCCGGTTATCGGCTGCACATTAGCGTGAGGAAAGTACTGCCGATAATTGGCAGTTGTCAGATCAGTGCCATGATGGTCAGTACCCAGCAATGCTGCCCATCTGTGCCCAGCAGTGCCACCCACAAGTGCCCAGCAGTGCCACCCACCTGTGCTCATCAGTGCCCAACAGTGCCAGCCATCAGTGCCCATCAGTGCTGCAGTCAGTGCCCACAAGTGCCGCCAGTCAGTGCCACCTATCAGTGCCCATCAGTGCCGCCTATCAGTGCTCATTATTGTTGCATATAAAGGCAGCATCATCAGTGCCACCTCATCAGTGCTGCCTCATCAGTGCCGCCTAATCAACAAACATCAGTGTTTTTCTTTTTTGCTCTTTTTTTGTTTATAGCGCAAAAAACACCCAGCCGCGAGTAAATACCACCAAAAGAAAGCTCTATTTGTGTGAAAAAAATTATAAAAACTTCATATGGGTATATGGGTACAGTATTGCATGACCATGCAATTGTCATTCAAATTGCGACAGCGCTGAAATCTGAAAATTGGGTTGGGCACGAAGGAGGTATAAGTGCCGGTAGGCAAGTGGTTAAAGGGTGCCTCAAGACTGTCCATAATTTTAGAAGGTGCCTCGAGACTGTCCATAATTTTAGAAGGTGCCTCAAGACTGTCCACAATTTTAGAAGGTGCCTCGAGATTGTCCATAATTTTAGAAGGTGCCTCAACACTGTCCATAATTTTAGAAGGTGCCTCAAGACTGTCCATAATTTTAGAAGGTGCCTCAAGAATGTCCATAATTTTAGAAGGTGCCTCGAGACTGTCCATAATTTTAGAAGGTGCCTCAAGACTGTCCACAATTTTAAAAGGTGCCTCAAGACTGTCCATAAATTTAAAGGGTGCCTCAACACTGTCCATAATTTTAGAAGGCGCCTCAAGACTGTCCACAATTTTAAAAGGTGCCTCAAGACTGTCCATAAATTTAAAGGGTGCCTCAACACTGTCCATAATTTTAGAAGGCACCTCAAGACTGTCCATAATTTTAGAAGGTGCCTCGAGACTGTCCATAATTTTAGAGGGTGTCTTGACATTGTCCATAATTTTAAAGAGTGCCTTGACATTGTCCATACTTTTAAAGAGTGCCTTGACTAAAAAAAGGTTGAGAAACCCTGCTCAAATTGGATTGCTCCAGAACTGTGCATGTGCAGTTCAGAGCCAGTAACAAGGGAATTTTTTTTAAAAGCTTTTCACACCAGCCACCCACCAGCGGTGAAGGTATGGGCGCAGGCATTTATGGTCAGGAGAAAAGTGCCTTTTTTTTTTACAAACCATCTGTAAATTTACAGACGGTTGGCAACACAGGGCTGTGTGTGTACCAGGGGCGCACTGACCATTTGGAAACTTGGGCAGTGCCCGAGGGCCCGGGGTCAGTAGGGGGCCCCATGAGATGCCCCTGGCACCTTTTTCATAGGCTTTTTTGAGTTTGGGCAAGGACACAGGGGCCCCATGATCCCCTATTGCCCGGGGGGCCCCATGAGTTGTCAGTCCACCCCTGGTGTGTACACATGCAGCCACTGTGATTCTTCTGATGATCGCATTCTATTCAAATGAAAGGGGCTGCTCTGCAAGCACCGCACAACTTCATGCAATGCATGCAGTTGTGGTGTGCTCATGTGGGGTTGTTGGGGTTAAAGCAGACAATAAGGAGGTGATACAACACCACCTCGCTGCCTGCCAAATGCTCTCTGAAGAGGAATCTGAATGCAGATCACTCTCTAAAGACCAAAGCTAGTGTGAAGGAGCCCTTAAAGAGATGATGGGCAAGAAGACGTTAAAACAGAAGCATCACAAATTTGTGAGTAAAAGCCCCATCAGTTTAACCAACTAACAGATTATCAGCATTCCCAGAAGTATTTCTGGTGTCTCTGAGTGTTAACTGGACATGAAATCAAAAGGGAAAGTTTATGAATGCTCCTAGATGAACATAGGGGGAGACGGGTGGCAGATAAGGACAATTCTGTCATAGACCAGGGCTCAGGGCTGACTTACTCCAGGATGAGATCTGGAGAATCAGGCAACACTATCATTTACACAGCCAGTATGTAGCTTCCAGCTGCTGTACTTCATATCTCCCGCTCTGCCCACATCCCCCTTCTAAAGCACAGCACTAGGTGTGTGTAGGAGTGTGGGCAGGGCAGACAGGAGGAGAGGGGTGAGAGCAGCTGTAGCAGCTTGAGTCCTCTCTACAAGGGTGTGATAGTGTCCTGCTTGTAGTCTGTGTGACACTCAAAATTGACTGATGCAGCCAGCCAACTGCTTCCCCTGATGAACAATTGGCAACCCTGCCTGGGCACAACATCCATGGGGGGATTCTTTGGTGGGGGTAGGGGCATAGCTGAAATCTGAGGGGAGGGGGAACAGCCCACCCCAGCGCCATGGTCAGAACTGGCCTGGACTGAAGTGGTTACTATAGCGCAGGGGTCTCCAAACTGCAGCCCACGGGCCGGATATGGCCTTTTCTTGCTTTTATCCGGCCCTTGAGGCACTTTTCCTTCCATGATATGAAGCGCTGTTCCTTCCATTGACACCAAAGATGGGGCGCTATTCCTCCCACTGACACCAGTGACAGGGGGCTATTCCACTGAAACCAGTGACAGGGGGCTATTCCTCCCACTGACCCCAATGACGGGGCACTGTTCCTCCCACTGTCACCAACGATGGGGCGCTATTCTCACTGACACCAACGATGGGGCGCTATTCCTCCCACTGACACCAGTGACAGGGGGCTATTCCTCCCACTGACTCCAATGACGGGGCACTGTTCCTCCCACTGACACCAGCAACAGGGCACTGTTCCTCCCACTGATGCTAGGGACAGGGCACTGTTCCTCCCACTGACGGGGCATTGTTCCTTACACTGACACCAGGGACAGGGCACTGTTCCTCCCACTGACACCAGAGAATGGGCACTGTTCCTCCCACAGATACCAGTGACAGGGGGCTATTCCACTGACAACAGTGACAGGGCACTGTTCCTCCCACTGACCCCAATGACGGGGCACTGTTCCTCCCACTGACACCAGCAATGGGGCAGTGTTCCTCCCACTGACACCAGCAACAGGGCACTGTTCCTCCCACTGACGCTAGGGACGGGGCCCTGTTCCTCCCACTGATGGGGCATTGTTCCTTACACTGACACCAGGGACGGGGCACTGTTCCTCCCACAGATACCAGTGACGGGGCACCATTCCTCCCACTGATTCCAGAAATAGGGAACTAACTATCCCACCGACACCAATGATAGGGCACTGTTCCTCCCACTGACCACCAAGCCTATTGTTTACTCCCACTGATGCCAGGGCATTTTCTACTCCCACTGGCCACAAACCGGCCCCCATAAAGTTTGAAGGGCAGTAAACTGGCCTTTTCAAAAGTTTGGAGACCCCTGCTATAGCGCGTGCAGTGCCTAGCTTGTGTGTTAACACATAGGAGATAATTTACTAAAACTAGAGAATGCTAAATCTGGTGCAGCTGTGCATAGCAACCAATCAGCTTCCAGGTTTTATTGTCACAACTTAACTGAACAAGCTGAAGTTAGAAGCTGATTGGCTGCCGCGCACAGATTTTGTACTCTCCAGTTTTAGTAAATAAACCCCATAATGCTTTGGTTCTGACCAGGGGCGCACTGACCATTTGGAAACTCGGGCACTGCCCGAGGGCCCGGGGTCAGTAGGGGGCCCCATGAGATGCCCCTGGTACATTTTTCATAGGCTTTTTTGAGTTTGGGCAAGGACACAGGGGCCCCATGATCCCCTATTGCCCGGGGGCCCCATGAGTTGTCAGTCTGCCCCTGGTTCTGGCTAGCCCAGAGACAACGGAGATCAGTTCTAGCAGTGTAGAGAGTTGTAGAAGTGGAATGTTTGCAGACCGGTTAGCAGCCATGGAAGGTCACCACTAGAAGACGCTGCGCTCTCTCTACACCCAGGCTCTGTGTTTTGATGCGACGAGCGCCCCTGTCGGTCACAGTGCGCAGTGCAGCCGCCCGGTGACGCGACTCCCGGCAAATGTCAGGCAGTCTGGGCGGTGTGGTGACGCGTATCCGGTGTGTGGTAGGAGTGCGCAGTAGTTGCTGGAGAGGAGAAGCCGGAGGCCGCAGTTGCCGGTCAGTGAGTGTGTTAGTAGGCAGGTCCAGCCGGACCGGGCTTGGAGTCTGGATCCCTCAAGGGACAAGGGGAGTCCGGGAGAGGGCACCGGAGCTGAGCGGCCCGAGTCTCCCTCCTCCGGACCGGAGTGTATCTCACCTGCATCGTTCCCTGCCCTGCTGGAACCCTCCCAGCTGCCCCTCCGAGAGGACGACTATTGCAACCTATCCCCGCTCTGCCTGCACCCGGCCCCCGCACACAACAGCGCCCTCCTGGTGGCCACCATAGAGCTCAGCAGGCCGCCAGCCCTGGACACCGCCGAGCCCCCGGCACCGCCAGCCCCCCTCATAGTCACCCGAGCTTCGGTGGGGACAGCAGGCACTGGGCACGATGATGAGGGCAAGATGAGCCACGACAAGAAGAAGAGGAGCACCAGCAACCGGATTATGTTGGTCAAGAAGATCCTCATGAAAGATGGGGGCACGGTGAGTGGAGCTTTCATCTCTAGTCCTCACAAGGGGGATCCTGGCTGCGTTCACACTGGAGCGTAGCGGAAACGCCTGAAAAACGCACAATGTCATTCTATTATTTTGTAATACAACTGCGAACACAGCAGTCGTGCTGAAATGTGCGTCACCATGCGTGCTCGGCTCAGTGCCAAAGTTTAGTGCTTGTCCTACTTTGGCGCGTTTTTATGTTCAATAGGCCACCCATTCAAGTTAACCGGTTGTCGCGCCAGAATCGCACTTACGCAGGCCATAGATGGGTCGAAAATCAGCCGATTTTTCAGCCGAAAAAAAAATCAGCTGATTTTCTCATCGTTAATGGGCTAATTGGTCGGCCAGTTTTCTGGATTTTGGCACATTTTTTTAATCGGTAAAGTTGGAAAAAAATAGGGCGATTTTGCCGATCGGCTGATTTTCACTGCAATGATGGGCAAATCGACCGATCTTTTTACCGATAAAAAATCTGCGCATGAGCCGTGAACTGCAAGAAAAAGAATTCCAGTCTGCTATTATGTTTGACATGAAAAGTATTGCGGTTGCAACAATGTATCTATTTGTATCCAAATAAAACCATGTATCCGAAATGGATACATTGTTGCAACCGCAATACTTTTTCATGTCAAACATAATAGCAGAGCTCTCTGCAAGGGACAGAAGTAATTAAATGCCAGCTGTAGACGGGACGAAAATCAACTGATTTTTAAATTTTTTTTTTTGTACTGTTGGTGGTAACGTCGGCCTAATAAATGACCGATTTGTCTTTTTTTTTTTTCTACAAATGGCCGGTTTTTGACCCATCTATGGCCTGCATTACTTGCACTCAGATGTAAACATAGCCTCATGCTGGCCATACACGTATAGATTTTCATTCAAGAACATTCGTTTGACTTTTTAATCTTTAGTGGCATTAAATCGATGTTCATTTTTGACAGCATGATGGGAAAATTCGAAGGGGCAGGAAGGAAAACTTTTCTCGATCAAACAAATTTTCGGCCAGTGTATGTGGTTATCGTTTACAAATGACATTCATTTTAAAGTCGAATGTTAAAAGCAAAAGACAATTTTCTAATGACATTCGTCCCTTCATTGAATGTTAAAAGAATTTTCATACGACTTTTCCTATGAATATTCTCGTCCGAAAATCTACAATCTACACGTGTATGGCCAGCCTTAGGTTTCTTTTTAGTTTCTTTTCCAAGCTAAAAGAAACAATTCTCTGAGCTATGGTGAAGAAAAAAAAAGCTGGCAATTGCATTTAAAAACCAGAACTGACATATACTGACAGCCAGTCAGAGAATTAATGAAACTTTGTGTCTTTTAGCTTGGGAAAGAAACTAAAAAGAAACTTTCTTTTAGTTTGTGGAAAGTGACAACCGATTCTCTGAGCTTTAGTGAAGAAAAAAAAAAAACCCCCGGCAATTGCATTTAAATACCAACACTGACTTATAGTGACAGCCAGTCACTGTATACACTGCTCCTCTCCACGCCCCCGTCATCTGCACACACCCCCCTGTATGGGCTTCATTTTTCCTATCGGCAGAATACCTATATAGCTACTTTCGGCCAATATGTTTTGGTGGCCGAAATTTTGGTGCAGCTGTACTTTTTTTTTTTTTTTAGCTACTTGATAATGTGAATGGGGGTCTGAGGGACTGGTCACATATATGCGGATTGGATGCAGTTTGAACAGCATCCCGGGGCGGACTGACCATTTGGAAACTCGGGCACTGACCGAGCTCAGTAGGGGCCCCATGAGATGCCCCTGGTACCTTTTTCATAGGCTTTTTTGAGTTTGTGCAAGGACACAGGGGCCCCATGATCCCCTATTGCCCGGGGGCCCCATGAGTTGTCAGTCCGCCCCTGTCCCGTCCGCATGACATGTGAAATAACATCGTTTGCTATGGTGACTGGTGCACTGGCGGTGCAGATTAAAAGAGTCCTGTATGATTTCTGTGCGGTCCGGTCAGATTACAGGCTATTGACTTTGATGACTTCGAGCTGTTTCTGAACCGTGCGTCATCAGTTGTGAACAGGATAAAATTCTGATCTGAACAACTACTGTATAAATTAGCTGTGAAACCTGAGCTTCAATCTGCACTGCACATGTGTGAATCAGCTCCTAGGGTTCAGACACCCAATTTCATAGGCTACTTTTATGCCTAGTCTCCTAGATTGTAAGCTTGAAAGAGCAGGGCCCTCGATCCCCTCATGTTTTGCATTGTATTGGTATTGTTGTCACATGTTCTGTCCCCCTTTGTAATGTACAGCGCTGAGCGAACTATTGGCGCTTTATAAATACTGTATAATAATAATAGTGTAATTTCCCATCACTTTGCGGTGTCTGGGGAGCCACAAGTGCAGTGGACAGCCTGCCATACAAGTGAATGGCTCTACATGGTCATACTCTGTACCTACACCTGCACACTCATTATATATTATTTCAGGTACTTATATAGTGCTGTCAATTTATGCAGCGCTTACACATATATATAGTACATTCACATCGGTCCCTAACCCTCAAGGGGCGTACAATCTAAGGTCCCTAACTCACATTCATACATACACATACTAGGGACAATTTAGACAGGAGCCAACTAATCTACCAGCATGTCTCTGGAGTGTAGGAGGAAACTGGAGGAAACCCACAGGGAGAACAGGTAAATTCCAGGCAGGTAGTGCCGTGGTTAGGATTTGAACGGAGAAAACTAGTGCTGCCAGGCGGAAGGGCTCACCACTTAGCCACTGTGCTTCCGCACTTGATGCATTTCCCAAACTTGAAAGTATTGCTTTTTGGGAAATATGTGCAACATATAAACACATTCAAAGAAGCCTCGGTACTTTGTAAGAGTACAGCCATTCATTTGTATATAGCAGGCCATAAGTGTTCAAGCACTAGGAGATTTTATAGGCGTTTTATATTCCTACCATAATTTTCTATCGCATTTTCATGCCTGGGGATCTGCAGCTGCCTTATACAGCGTAGTGAAAAGTATACCTTATGGCGTCGCTCCAAGCTATGGCTGGAAGGAAAAGGATTACCCCCCACTGGCAAGTGAGAAGAGGGGAGTATTTCCAGTGTCAGCCAAAACGAGGGGATGGATGCTGCTCAGCCGACTCCAGGAGTCCAATGTTAAGGAATGGCCTCAGCTGCCGTACTGCTCCCGTGGCCAGCATGGCGGCTGAGGCCATTTGCTAACATTGGACTCCTGGGGTTGGTTGAGCAGCATCCATCCCTTCACTTGCCATGTACAGCCTGCCACACAAGTGAATGGCTGCACTCTTCTAAATGCCAATGCGTATTTGAATCATTGTTTACCCATACTTGTGTTCAACATATTTCCCAAAGGCCCCTTTCACACAGATGTTCTGCTTAAGTCCTCCCCTCCATTTTTCAGGAGGACCTGATTGGAAACCTCTATTCTCCTCTTTGGAGCTGTGGGTGTAAACAGACGTGTCCGTTTACGCTAGTCTACATCCAATCCGATGGCCAAAAAGAGATGAATGGGGATTTGTTCCCCTTCCATCCAGCAGATCAGATAGCAGCTGGGTGTAAATGGACAGATGGACCATTTACATCCGACCACCCATAGAGGATAGAGGTCTGTGTTTGTGTCCACTCTGCATAAGCGAAGCGGACACGGACCTGTCATCTGTCTGCTCACCGGGGATCAGTCGACGGATCCCCTGCTGAGCAAGCTGATTGCAGCTGCTGTGAAAGGGGCCTTTAGAAAAAAAATGCACATATTTCTGCAGGTTAAAAAAGTCCTTTTTTTATTTTTCATGCAGCCTGTGAAGCACTGCACCCGCAATCCGCAGAGTGTGGTTGCAATGCCAGGCTCCAGCAGAATCTCAGCATTGCTGTCTGCCTGTACGTCTGGGAGGGGCAGACCATTGCTGGAATGCAGGAAGATCAATAAACTACAAGAGTGCGCCATCAGCTTTCTCACATTTCATTGAGAACGACAAGCTGGCTGCCATAATGGGAGATGGTAATTGTAGTTTATTACTGACAGAACTCTGGGAATTAATGATGCGGCCGTGTGGGAGGAGCGTTACAAGGTCACATTCTTTTTAAATTGTGGGAGAATATTCCCCACCCACTGTCACAGTGGGGGATCAGTGTGGTGCAGGCAGGTGCTCTTTGGTAACATGTTACACCCTAATTCTGGGTGTAACATGTTACCAAAGGTGAACTTATCATTTCAGGTTTGGGAAATACGTCAGCTGCGCATGTG
Source organism: Staurois parvus (assembly GCF_062004578.1). Taxonomy (NCBI): domain Eukaryota; kingdom Metazoa; phylum Chordata; class Amphibia; order Anura; family Ranidae; genus Staurois; species Staurois parvus. The sequence continues at coordinate 10,586,887 of NW_028319228.1, read as the reverse complement.
CAGGTAAAGAATACAGCCATGTGCAACCATACACACTTGTATGGCAGGCTGTATATTGCACCATCACCTCTCTGGGTACAGGAAAGCACCAAGAAATTATGCTAGGCTTATATAATGCTGAAAAAATATTTGGATGCATGAACCCTTATACATTTATTCTTCAGGACCACGCACAGTAGTTGTCTTGAGCAGTTCTGTTCAACGCATAGACGGCACAAAAAGCCTTGCTTCATATTGTGGCAGGTCACACCACGATGCTGGAAAAAAGTATGGCATGTAGAACTTTTTTATAGTGCAATGCAGTGTACCACATCAAAGCATTCTGCAGCTGATAGAACTAATTGAAATGTTACTTTGTGACATTCAAATTTCTAGTTTACAAAAAAAAAAGTTGTAATTTACCATTTTAAAGCGTGTCAACACTGGTACCTTCACATGTGCATCAGTGGCTCTGCTGTGTTGCATGCTGCTGGTGTGAACAAGCCCACAAGCCTTGGGCCAGATTCACACTGTTCCATTGTGGTAACACACACATATTAGAGTGCATTGTGTTGAGGCAACCGACCCCATCACAAGAAACACTCCCCCTGACCCTTTTTGTGAAGCCAGCATATTACATGGCGCAACACATGGTATTGCATTACAGCACTGGTGTGTTGGAGTGTCATTTAACATGAATGGCATCCTAGTGTACCAGCACATATATGTTACTGCAGCGCAAAGGTTACAGCAGGGAAGGAGTGGTGCTTCAGTGCAGGTAGTGCACTACCTACCTCTTCTTTTTTTTTTAACCACTTCCAGTCCGGGCACTTTTACCCCCTTCCTGTCCAGGCCAACAATTGCGCGGTCATGCAATACTGTACCCATATGAATTTTTTAACATTTTTTTGAGACAGATAAAACTTTATTTTGGTGGTATTTATTCACCACTGGGATTTTTATTTTTTTTGTCATGTAAATGAAAAAGTCCAAACATTTTGAAAAGTTTTTTTCTTATAAAATTTTGCAAATAAATAGTATTTCATCATAAATCTTGGCCAAAATTTATTCCATTATCTTTTTAGTAAAAAGAAAAATAACCCAAATTAGTTTATAATCAAAAATTATAATTTTTAAACATTTTATTTTTTTTACATTTGTTTTTTATTTTTTTATATTTGTTTTTTTTTTTTTTTACATACGGTCACCCTAGCAGTAGTACAGCAGTACTACTTGTGGGGGGTGATGAAGATTTTTTTTTTTTTTTCTACACTGATTGCTTTTACACCCATAATGGCTGTAAAAGCAATCATTTCTCCTTCTCTCTAGCTGCATTCTTACAGCCATTGAGAACTACTATGTGAGCTGTGATTGGTCACAGCTTGTCACATGGTACAAGGCTGTTGCGAATATCCTTGTACCATGTGACCTCTGTGATCATTCACAGATTTCACACGTAGTAAGCAATGATGTCAGAAGTGACGTCTTGCTTACTATTCTGCATGTGATCACTGATTGGCCAATCAGTGATCACATGAGCGGGACCTTGCACAGAGGTCCCGTCCGACGATCGGTGTTCCACTGTGTCCGGAGGACACAGCGGGCACCGGATCGCGGTGCTGCGCGCTCCCAGGGAGCGCGCACAAGCAGGGTGCGGGGAGGCCGTTTATAAACAGCCACCTGACCCTGCACTGCCAACGTCCGGCCATTTGTATACAACGGCTGGTCTGGAAGTGGTTAAACTTCATTCATGTCACTGCACAGTAACGTGGTGACATGCTGCATTTTACCACAACTCACCTCATTGTACATCACACCAGAGTTGTTTTCTATGTGCCCTAGCAGTGACTTTTGTTTATCCAGTGTGGAAAAACTCATCTCACCGCAGCTAATGTGACCAGTTCTTATAGAATAACATTTATCCTTTTTATTTACAGTAGCAATTTTTTTTTTCTTGAAAACACAGTATATTTTCTACTTTGTTATCTTCGAGGCGAACTCCAGGCAGTACATATCTCAGCTGGCAGTATTGATGATTTCATACCTTAGGTCAATATGCTGCTTGTTTCTTCCCCCTCTGTGTATTCTATCAGAAAACCAGGTTGCATTATTTGAATCACACCTTCAATTCCTGTGACATCTGTTTTGTAAGACCAGTTGCTGGTATGCTGTGTATCCTCCTGGCTACCGGTTTGCCACTGCCCCGCTGCAGTTCTTTACAGTGTACAGAGAGATAATTGCGTCTCTGCTTGCATTAGTGAGTGGATTTAGCAGTCTGAGATTCCCGGATTGAGCAGCCCACTGTGGGTACCGGGATAGTGACAGCGGAGATACAGCGCTTAGTGCCAACTATGCAGTCTGTTCCCCTTCAGGTCCAGTGCACATGCTGCCTTTCATTTCCTGCTTTTCCCTTTGCATCATAGGATACGTAGTCCTATTTATGCAGCAAGTAGGGTTGCCACCTCATTCCTTTAAAACCAAACACATATTAATTATACAGGTTCTGCAGCTGATTAAGGTGGTAATTAAACTCACCTAGTGCCTTATCTGTATTAAAGGATAATGCAGGCCATACATGATTCGAATTCCGAATGATTTTTCGTCCAAAAATCGAAAATGTTTGCTCGGTAATCCGATGGTGCCATCAATGATTTCGAAAATCGGCTGACCAAGTCATAAAGTTCACCCTATATAACAGGCAAAACTTCTGTTCCTTCCAGGTCACGGCTCATGCGCATGTTCTTTTCGGAAAAACGATCGTACGATTTGACCATCATTGAGTCGAAAATCGGTAGTTTTTCACAAATTTTCCAACATGCCTGATCACATAAAAGGGGAGGAACCACGAAAATTGGCCGGTGCCATTGACCCACTAACAGAGTGAAAATTGGCCAATTATTTTACGAAAAATCAGTCTTATTTCGACCCATGTATGGCCGGCCTAAGTTCACCTTTGGAACATGTTACATGTTCCCCCTGTTTTTAATGTGGAACATGTAACATGTTCCCATAGCCGCTGCGCCCACTGCCCCTCTCCCTCTGACAGAAAATACGGGGAGAAGTTTCCCCGTACTATCTGTCAGATTTGAAAACAGCGTGGCCATGTGTAGTTCCGCCCACACAGCCATGTTGTTCATTCGTGGACTTCCATGAATTAATACAATACCTGGCAGCTTTAGCGGCTGTCGACTTGTAGTTTTCAATGAACTACCACGGTTCTGTGGAGCACCGTGGTAGTTCTTTTAATCTTCCTGTCAGAATATCTGCTTGCTCGTACATCTCCTATGGCAAACAGATATTCTGACAGGTCTGCAGGAGATCTGCATGGCATCAGTGATCTACTGATCGCAGGTGCAGTGCTTTACAGGCTTCTTTGGACAAAAATAACAAATGCACATTTTTTACCTGCAAGAAAATGTGCATTTTATTATTTTTGTCCAAAAAGGTGAATTTACCCTCTAAATTAGCTTCAGAACCTGTATAATTAATGTCTTTGATTATAAAGGGATGTGCTGGCAACCCTATCAGCAAGATGGAAAGTCGTCCTCCCAGCACCAGGAAGGAGGACTCTTACCCAAGGGATATTATGACAACACTGGGGCTGAAACTCTTTAATTGCAAGAAAAGTAATGCACTATGATGTAAACTGTGTCAGTGGTTCAACAGAGCTTAGGAAAAGGAATCTGCTATTGCAAATCTAATTTGTTTCTGGAGTTCAGCTTTAAGTAATAGTAACGTTATTGCTGGTTAAACAGGTCCATAACAGAAATGTTAAAATTGCTCCAGTCCATAGGGGCTGTAGAGATGTGAGAGTTGAACTGGTTAGATTGAGTTATAGCTGTACAGACATGAACAGAGTTGGGGGGGGGGGGGTGATGTGAATTCTGCTTTGCAGTATATTCTTCACTGCGCTTTTCACTTAGAAAAGACCAGCATAGAAGTCCACTGGCTGCCTGCCTAGAGAATAATACAAACTCAACAGTTACTGTACCTGCATCCAGTGATGAGCCAGCACATCACATATTGGCAGGACACATTAATTATACTCTTCACACTGCAGGCGTACAGTTCACTTACAGAACAGCCTTTTTATCAGGAGCCTGAATGATCCATAAGGCCTGTTTTCATTTCTCTTTCAGAGCATAGTAATGAGAGGCATCCCAGCGGTGTTTGTTCACCATTTGCTATCTCAGTGAGAAATTAAACACTGCCTTGATGAGTTGGACATTCTTTATGTTCTTATGTCTGTCATGCCCTAGAGGAAAGGTGTATTTATCTGAAACAAAGCTGATTTAACAGTCTAGAGCAGTCTTTTTGTAACTTTTTTACCCCAGAGAAACACTTCAAATAGTTTTTAGGTCTAGGGAAACCGCTAAAAAAACCCAAATATGCCTACAGTGTGCTGTAGTGTGATCACTAAATTGTAGAACATTTAAATGTAATATAAATAATATGGCATGCCTAGCATATGTAATACCTTGCACACATTCATTTTTACACCCTCCTGATCGGTACAACAACACTTTTTAAATGAAATATTAGGGGACATCACAAATGTTACTGTCTAAGGTTAGTGTACTGACTATTGGTCCGTGTAACAACAAAATTCTTTAGCAAATATATTGAAATTAAATAATTATAGGGGACATCACAAATGTTACTGTCTAAAGTTAGTGTACTGACTTTATTGGTCAGTGTAAAACTTTAGTGGTCAGCGTAAAAGTACCCCCCCCTCCTTTTTCTATGGCCAGTGTAGGTAGGAGATCATTGTCCATTGATTGAGAAACACTTAGCAACCTCAGGAGGAATCCTAGGTAGTCTGCAGACCCTCATGTCATACATACACTCACTGGCCACTTTATTAGGTACACCTGTTCAATTGCTTGGCAACTCAAATTGCTAATCAGCCAATCACATGGCTGCAACTCAATGAATTTAGGCATCTAGACGTGGTAAATATGACTTGCTGAAGAGCATCAGAATGAGGAAGAAATAGGATTTAAGTGATTTTGAACATGACATGGTTGTTGGTGCCAAACGGGCTGGTCTGAGTATTTAAAAACTGCTGATCTACTGGGATTTTTACGCACAGCCATCTCTAAGGTTTTCTGAGAATGGCAGTTGTGTAGACGAAAATTCCTGTTGTCAGAGGAGAAGGGGCAGACTGGTTGCTGCAACATTCAGATGGTAGGGTCAGAATTTGGCGTAAACAACATGAAAGCATGGATCCATCCTGCCTTGTATCAACAGTTCAGGCTGGTGGTGTTGGTGATATTTTCTTGGCACTAGCATGGTGGATCTAATAAATTGGTGAGTGTACTGTATATAACAAACATTAACCTCCCTGACGGTATTCCCGAGTGTAGCTCGGGGTAACATTTCAGTACCAAAAGCGGTAACCCCGAGCTACACTCGGGCTTACCCTGCGGCACTGCTCCGGCAAGTTGTCTTCACTTACCTTACCCTGCGCTCCCACGATGTGTCCCCTGCAGCGTCCCCGGCCATCTCCTCCGGCCGATGCCGGCATCCGGCTTCTGTGTCCTGTCCCTGTGACGTCGGGACGTACGGGCGCCGCCGCCGGCGGGAAATTTAAAAATTTTAAAAAATGTCATTTTTTTTTTTTTACATTTTACACAGTAAAACATTGCTGTTTCAACCTATTTCACATACATATTGTCCCTAGTGCTTTGTCCTGCGCCCTGCCTGCATTTTGTCTATTCTTTCTGCCTGGAAACTGAGAAATGTCCATGGCGCCCAAAAAGTGTCCCTTTAGGTCAAAAGCGGGTTTAGATCAGCTAGAGAACAGCGATAGTAAATCAGAACCACTTTCAGAATTGAGTGATAATGATTCGTGGGGGAAATTCGTCATCAGAAACTGAAAACGATTTTGCGACTGAGCTCAGCAATGTGCGAACTTGGCGCTCTATTTCACATTTCAGTGTTTTTGGTTTGATTATATTATTGAATTAAATTTTTTATTATTTTTATATTATTTTTATGATTATTTATTAAATTATAATTTATGATTTTGTGTTTCAAATTTTATCATACCCGGGATGTTTACTAGACTCTTGTTCGGACAGATTTAAGTGAGTTTTTCCTAAAAATTACAGCCTACAATAAAAAAAATACATATTTCCATGCAAAAAAATGGTACCGCTTTCAGCACCAAAAATCTGAAATAATCATACCGCCAGGGAGGTTAAAGTGGTTGTAAGGATTCAAGGTTTTTTACCTTCGTGCATGCTGTGCATGAAGGTAAAAAACCTGTGTGCAGCAGTGCCCCCAGCCCCCCTTAAAACTTACCTGAGCCCCATCTCAATCCAGAAATGTGTATGACAGTCTCGACTCTCCCAGGTCTCTTCTGTCTCATTGGCTGAGACAGAATCAGCAGCCATTGGCTCCTGCTACTGTCAGCTATTGAGGAGAGAGCAGGTGGTGGGGCAGAGCTGTACGCTATGTGTCAGTGGACACACAGAACAGTAGCTCAGGAATTAGCCTGCTCGGGTGCTTCCGTCTACTTGCTATGGGGGCACTTGACAGGATTAAGGGGCAGGAGCGCCAGCAGGGGATCTGAGAAGAGGAGGATCAGGGCTGCTCTGTGCAAAACCACTGCACAGAGCAGGGAAGTATGCTATTCTTGTTGTAAAAACAAAACGTATCAAGACTTTATCACTTTAATTGCTGCAAAATATGTTAATTACATCTAATGAAAATGATGCGCTCTCTTAATAAGATGTATAAATCTATGGTATGCATTTGTCATGATTTTACTGTTCTATTGTAAGATGTTTCATGTAAACAAGTGCAAAGACAACAGTGTAATGTACGTTTGAGGAATGTTCATAAAAAGGTGTCATTAGAGGTTAGCAATTGCCAAAGCCATACTTACAGTATATTTAGGGCCCTATTTTAAAGTGCAAGCCTTGATGAGGAGAATTCTTATAAGGTATAAAAGTACAATATCTATACATCCAAAACTCTAGATATTCTTTGTTTGCCATCTGTGTCTCATGTGGTAGATCTCCTTACACTTCCTGTGTTGTGTGTGCAATTCTCATAGTTGTCATTGCAGCAAGACTTCCTCACCATTCCTGTTATGATGACGGTGAAAATCATGCCTAGTAATTACTTGGTAGACTCAAACACTGCCACATGGGAAGCTTTCACATGGCCCAACACACACAAAAGCACTAGGTGTTTGTGTCGACTGACAAGGTGTGGTGATGACCCCTATACACAAACACTGTCACTTTTCTCTGACTCATTCCAGTCATGAATATACTCTCGTAGATTTAAAGTGATTGTAAGGGGTATTTATTTTTTTTTTTAAAATCCTGTTATACAGTACTTACCTGCTCTGTGCAGTGGTATTGCACAGAGCAGCACCAATCCTTCTCTTTTACGGTCCCCCGCTGGCGTTCCTGGCTTCTCCTCTTCTTCGTAAGCCACCATAGTAAGCTGCTTCCTATAGTGGCACATCTATGGGCTGGCTCCCCAGCCGTGCTGCCTATGTCCATAGACACACACAGTGCTGCTGGCCCCACCCCCTGCTTCCTTGTCACACCTCCGGATGTGGCCTCTCTGTCCTGTGAGGGGGGAGAGCGGACAAATCAAGAGCGCTGAATCAAGTTTGGGCTCAGGTAAGTGTTCAGGGGGGCTTGAGGGGGAATTGCACACAGGTTTTTTTTTATCTTAATACAGAGAATGCATTGACATAAGAAGCCTTCTGCCTGTACAACCATATTAAACCGTTGAGGTTTCCTCTGCAAATAATTGCATGTTCAGCACAAAATGAAATGGCTCCCTTCCTAAAACAGAATAGCGATGGGAATTCCTTCCCACGGTTTCCAGTAATTTACTGTGGCCTGTTACCTCTTTATTCACTGTGAGGCATGGGAATTACAAAATAGTTTTGTTTTAATGGGAAACTGAAACTTTTCATCAGAGGGTGTGTTCTGTGCAGAGCTGAATACTTAAAAAATACAGAAGTGTATGTATGAAAACGAATGTGAACATTCTTGCTTCATCTTTATAACCTACATGAGAAAAGCTGTTTGTGGTTTGCATGTTCTGACCAACATTTTTACTTCTGTATTCTTGAGCTTTGAATAGGTTCAGGAAATATTGAGAAACAATAGTTAAAGTGACAAAGCTTTGTTTCTTGTTTTAACAGCAAACATGTCTATACTTACCTGCTTTGTGCAATGATTTTGCACATAGCAGCTCTGATCCTCTTTTTTTCGGGTCCCTGCCATCGCTCCTGGCTCCTCCTCAAGCAGTTCCCCCAGGGAAAGCTGCTTGTCCTGGGGGCACCACTGAATGCTTGTCCCCAAGCTGTGGCTCTGTGTGCATAAGACACACAGAGGTGCAGCTCACCAAACCCCCCCCCCCCCCTTCCTTGCTCTCAGCTTTACCCTAAGAGGTGTCAGTCAGGCAGATGGGTGGATCCTGACAAAATTGTTGGGATCTTTCCAGAACCTGGAGCGTTTGTGCCACATGACATGACAACGGCTTATTCTGCGTCACAGGAGAGCAAAAGTAAGTACACTTCTGTGACCCACAGTCCATATCTTTTCATATGCTGTGGTGCAGGACCACATCAGTATATAACTTTGAAACTCACATTGGCGGTTCACAATCAACTGGTACTCAGAGTTCTATATTGTCTGTTTTAGCTTTCATGTAAGCCTAACACTTGTCATTTCTGGGCCATGAGCTGCGGGCAGAGGATTCACCACTCCACAGCTAGTGTACAGAAAGGGATGGGGATGTTTATAACATCATTGACCTAATATGGACCTAATATGGACACATTGGTCCAGAAATGACAGCTGACTTCCAGGTTTGGAACGAACACAAGCTCATCCCTACTGGTCACCTTGCCTTTAATAGCATGGTGTAAAAGGAGGCCATGTTTGCTACACCTGCACTTACCTGTCAGCCCCTTCAACTGCCTGTTCCTGTTTAGCGCCCCACAAAGAAGCACAGGAGGAGGATGGAAAACTCTCAGTGCCCCATCCCCAAGTTGTTGTTTGTATAATCTGGGGTAACTGGGCTTTTAGGAATCTTGGACAGAGCAGGAAAGGTATACTCAGGTCTTGTGAAGCTGCCTGCTCTCAGGTCTGGTGCTGCTTTGTAGTGTTACATTGAAAATTTGAATATAGGCTCAATTTAAGGTGCCACTGTTTACAGCCAGTTCACACCAGCACACTGTGAGCACTAGAACCTAATTAAATGTCACATTATACACTGTTTACAGTGCATCACCATGGCTGCCTTTACATCTTACACCAGTGACTGCATTGTAACACTGCTGCTGGTGTAAAGGAGCCACAACCATTATTACAAGAATTAGGCTGACAAAACATGTTGTTCTCATGCTTTTCCACACCACCTGCTGGGTGACCGTAACAAACTATTCTAAGACAGGATGACTTATGCTTGCCATACACATAAAGATTTCTGTTTAGAAAATTTTCCTTTTAAGAACGTTCTTTTAATTTTCTAATCGTTAGTGGGGTCAACTTGATGTTCGTTTTCGACCACAGCAATGGGAAAAATTAAAAGGGAGCAGAGTAGAAAACTTCTCAATCTAACACATTTTTGGACAGTGTGTGGTTTTCGTTCAGAAATTACATTCATTTTAAAATCGAATGTTAAAAGCAAGTGAAATTTTCAAACTACAATCATCAATTGTACAAAGAATATGTGTATGAGTATACACTATATTGGCAAACGTATTGGGACGCCTGCCTACACGCATGTGAACTGTAACCGCTTCCCCGCTGCCCTATAGCATAAATATTGCTACAGGATGGCAAGGCTGCGTAAAATCACGTGTGTATATATACGTAATTTTGTATTTCCGGGAAGGGGGCAGCTACAGCTGTCAATCTCCGGGTCCTGGCCAGAGATTCCCCGCTGGGCACCCGTTGATCATCGAGTATCACTGACGGGAGAGAGGTCTTTATGTAACCAATACAGATCTCTCCCCTGTCAGCTTCAGAATGCTGCTTTGTATTGCTCTGCATAGCAGAACAATACAAAACAGCATGCCTCCCTAGTAAAACACACACAGCACAGAGTAAAAGACGCACACACAGCACTCAGTTAATCCGTTGATCACCCCAGATGTTAACTCCTTCCTGCCCAGTGTTATTAGTACAGTGTCAGTTCTTTTTATTAGCATTGATCACTGTATTAGTGTCACTGGGATTGTCAGTGACAGTTCCCTCCCAGTGTCAAAATGCCTGCCGCAGTCCCGCTATAAGTTGAACACTGCCATTACTAGCATAAAAATTTTTTCCAGAATAATATATCGCCATTTGTAGATGCTATACCTTTCACATAAACCAATTAATTTACATGTATTGGGATTTTTATTAGCGGAGTCATGTAGAGCAGAATACATTTTGGCCTAAATTTATGATGAAATTTTTTTTTTTAAATTTTGTTACTGGATATGTTTTATAGCAAAAAGTAAAAAATAGTGTTTTTTTTTTTTTTCAAAATTGTCGGTCTCTTTTTGTTTATATCGCAAAAAATTAAAAATGCAGAGGTGATCAAATACCGCAGAAAGAAAGCTCCATTTGTGGGGAAAAAAAAAGGACATAAATTTCATTTGAGTGCAGCTTTCCATGACCCTGCAATTGTCAGTTAAAGTAACACTGCACCTTATCACAAAAAATGGCCTGGTCAGGAACGGGGGGGGGGGGGGGGGGGGGTAAAGCCTCTGGAGGGCAAGTGGTTAATGGCATCCCAGTCTTAGCCTGTAAGGTTCAGTATTGAGTTGGCTCACCCTTTGCAGCTATAACAGCTTCAACTCTTCTGGGAAGGCTGTCCACAAGGTTTAGGAGTGTGTCTATGGGAATGTTTGACCATTCTTCCAGAAGCGCATTCATGAGGTCAGACTCTGTCTGACGAGAAGGCCTGGCTCGCAGTCTCCGCTCTAATTCATCCCAAAGGTGTTCTGTCGGGTTGAGGTCAGGACTTTGAGTTTGGGGTGGAGGAACTTGACTGGCCTGCACACTCATCCATGTCTTTATGAACCTTGCTTTGTGCACTGGTGCTCAGTCATGGTGGAACAGGCAGGGGCCATCTCCAAACTGTTCCCACAAAGTTGGGAGCATGAAATTGTCCAAAATGTTTTGGTATACTGACTCCTTGAGAATTCCCTTCACTGGGACTAAGGGGCCAAGCCCAACCCCTAAAGGGCAACCCCACACCATAATCCCCCTCACTGAGCTCCTGAGGGCGACCCATTCTTTTATAAATGTTTGTAGAACCAGTCTGCATGCCTAGGTGCTTGATGTTATACACCTGTAGCCATGGAGGTGATTGGAACACCTGAATCCAATGATTTCGAGGGGTGTCCCAATACGTTTGGAAATATAGTGTATATATGTGTATGACCAACATTGCTCCATGGGGAAAAAAAAAAAATTTTTTGTAACTATAAAGAAAACTGCTCCAGGCACAAACCTAATTGGTAGTTGCCTGCATATCTTGCTGACTAGCGTAATATTTTAGGTCAATAACCTAGATCAAGTATGTATATAAGGACTTGAAGCCAGTCTGTCAACCTAATAGCCAGGTAAATAGCATTTCAGAAAGATGTTAGCAACGGCAGTAACCATATTTCTTTAAAGGGAAATTGTCATGAGAGAATAATGGAGGCGGTCATTACTGATCTCTCCTTTGAAAATGCTATTTTCCTGGCTGTCTTTCTGATTCTTTGACTTTAGTGCTGTCAGAGTTGTTGACCTGGAAGAAGTATTGAAACAAGTAGTTCTGACACGTTGTGGCATGCTTGTTCTGGGTCTGTGACTGAAAAGCATTGGTCAGATACAACCAGGCATCTAGGATATTTTAGTAGGAGGCAAGCATTCGTAGTGTTTATATTCTGTCTGTCAGTCACTTTGAGAGAAAAGATTTTCTTTCCAATTACAGCAAGGGTTTGCAACGCTCATTAGTGTCCTGCACATTTTAAAATTACAGCTGTGTTTGTATTCTAGAAAGTTAAAATATATATATTACATTTTAATATTTTACTGAATTATATACATGTTTGTTTTTCTATATAATGAGTTTTGTTTCATTTCATATGGCGTTTCTAACCCTTGGGTTCCACATTACTGCAACACAACTTAACATGCAGTACTCTGTGCAGTGCTAGAATGGTGCCCAGTGCACATGTACAGTAGCTGCCAACACACCTGCACTAAAACTTACCTCAACTACTGCTGTTGTATTTTGCTTTTTCATGTGTTCAGGTGTGCTGCCAGCCCATTGAAATTTAATGCAAAAAATGTGTACACTGATACACGTGTAAAGGGCCTTTTTAGGTTCTACATGGTTAACATTGGACTTCATGCTAATTCCTTTAATAGGTAAATTCCTTTTATAGATAATCTTTAATTGTGTGCTGAAAAAGCTCCTCAGGATATCCCAGAGCTCCAGTTCTGCATACATGTATTGATTTCTCCATCCATGCTAAACAATGTGGATGAAGGAAACTTCCTGGCTGGCTGTTGTATTCACTGCCTGCAGGACCCTCATCTACTGAGCAGCGACTGCATATGATTGGATGCAGTTACTGTTCAGCTAATTTTCCACCCAACTCCTCTGACAAAATTCTCTGACATGACCACCCACAGTTCCTACATTTGGCTGATTCAGCAGGAATTGGCCGCATTTTAATCAGTGTATGGCCGTCTTAACTTTCTGCATCTCATTGCTCTGTTAATGTGGCGTCAACTGACTGGCACAGCCAAGAGAAATAATTGTACTAAAAATAGGGGAATAAAATAAATCTTCCTCTGAAGTCTAATGAAACCAGCACTTCTGGGAGTTTTAATCTTCTGGGCTCCCTGCAGACCTTCATGCCGCTGCTGTATCTTGTTATAACATGGAGGTCACTGGGAGGATCCAGTGAGAGTTGTGAGGGACTTGGGAGAGTGACACCCACCAAATATGTATGTTTCTCCACTAAATGATGTGGGATTCTGGCCTAGTCTTAAAGTACAACTAAAGGCAAAACTTTTTTTTTAGTTTTGGATAGATCACCTGACAGTTTTTATTTCTGTCTTTGCTCCCATTAAGGCGCTTCACCCTCTCTATTTGTCCTTTTTACCATTATTGAAGGTTAAAGTAAAAGAAAATCCCAAGTTTTGAGTTGTTCCCAGAAAATAAAGGGGAAATCTTCCAATGGGGACACAAGTTCTGGTGACCTGGGCGTCCCCTAGGGATTCCCTTAAAGTGTTACCAAACCCAGGACCCTACATTCAGATCCATTAGGTTAAAATAATTAAATTAAAGCTTGTAGGAGGCGTTTTATTTCTGCTCTAGGAGGATGCCAGACCCCTGACCTCTGTCTGGACAGTGCTGATTGGCCCTGTGCTGATGACATGCATTCTCCCAAAAAAAAAAAAAAACCTCTCTAGCAAGACACACCAAACTGATCATGTGCAGAGTGACTCCACACGATATGTCTTATCAGAAAATAAGAGGAGGCACAAGAAAAAGGGGAGGATCAGAGAAGTCAGGATCAAACTGTGTTTTTACACAATGCAGAGTATTAACTTTTTAGGTTCCACAGTGAGTATAACAAGCATGCTTTACTGCAGGCCTTGAAATTTCCCCTCGCCTGCTCGCATTTCGCGAGTGGAAATAACATGGGGGCGAGGGCCAGATCGATTAAACAGCCGATGGATATGGAGTGGGGTGGCCGGCACCAGAGGCAGAATAAACTTTCAGGCATTAAGCACTCACACACTATCCAAGGGCCCAGAGTCCTTAGGAGGTCCTATGACAGGCTCCTGAAAGGATGGGGAGGGCCACAGGGTGGATTGTGCAAGCGTGCTCCGAGTTCGGTCCGGTGAGTGGAAAGAGAGATTAACAGAGCCCAAGGAGGAGGACACTTCACAGATTGGTGAGAACTCAGCATGTAACAGTGGGAGGAAGGGGGAGAACTGTCTGTGACCGGAGTGCTGAGAAACGGAGTGTGATAGGCTGAGAGAGCCAGAGGGAAGGTGTGTGTGTGTGTGTGTGTGTGTGTGTGTGTGTGTGTGTGTGTGTGTGTGTGTGTGTGTGTGTGTGTGTATATGTGTGTGTCTGTGTGTGATGGTGGTGGGGACTCTGTATTCACTTCATGCAGTAAGGGGCCCTGTGTGTGTTCTGAGGGGGGGCTCATTGTACCATAATGGAGACCATGTGTTCTAAGAGGGGGGTTGCGTGCTCATTATAACCTCAAATTCTGGGGGGATGGTGCCATAGTTGAGTAGCCTTTTTTGCCCCTCTCCCCTTTTTCTCTCACCCCCTTCTCTCTCTTACCCCCCTTTCTTTTTTTTGAAAAGAGGGTAGAGGACATGGCTATGGGGGGGTGAAGGAGGGTATATATTTCTGTAACTGTATTCTGCATAAAACATTTACCAGTGTAATTTAATGAGAGAATTTAGGAGGGTGTGTTTAGGGGAGGGATTAGGGGCGTGGTAGGGTAGCGGATGGGTGGAGCAACTGGTGGTGAGTAACTCCTAAGGCCTGGCTAGTAGCTCAGGACTTGAAATTTTAAGCCCTGCTTTACTGCATATACAGACTGATTTTACTGTTGTGGGTTTAGTAACACTGTAATTTACAGGGATTTCCTCTCACTTCCTGTTTTGGCTATGGGACATGAATTGAAGGGAATTTTCCCCAAAGAAACACATATTGCAAAAAATAAACTGACAAGTGGTATGACCATCCCTTACTCTATCCAAAATGAATTGTTCTACTCTAAGCCTTGGGGGACACATAACGAAAGTTGCTGGTTCAGTAGGAACCGGCTGACTTTCAGTACATGTGTACCACTGTCTTGTCAGTCATGCTGGAACAGGGGCGGACTGACCATTTGGAAGCTCGGACACTGCTGAGGGCCCGCGGTCAGTAGGGGGCCCCATGAGATGCCCCTGGTACCTTTTTCATAGGCTTTTTTGAGTTTGGGCAAGGACACAGGGGCCCCATGAGGAGCTGTGAATGTTGCCATGAGCTGTGAGTTGCACCTTTTTTTCTACTGATCGCTTAGATATAAATATTCCGTTGCATCATTAAAGGAAATGGTTGTCATCTAAGCCTAGTCCATACACACATGATTAACCACTTGTGCTATTTAAAAATGTAGGTTGCCTTCTAATCTGGTGTAAAATAGAAAAATGAATGCATTATTTGGCTCTCCTTTTTCATCCTGCAAGTGTATTCCTTAGAGGAAAAATGGCAAACATTTGCTTATTTGTGGTGAACTGATGTTTTCATTGAGGCATCCTATTTTATTATTTTTACGTGTCAGCCTTCTGTTCATCATATGACTATAACAATTTCTAAATTCAAGTTCATTTTTCCAAATTATGCTCAATCTATTATGTACACCAGAGTGTGTATGAATTGTTGTCTAATCCTGAAATAAAAATAGAACTGGAAGTCATTTGATAATCACAGGTTAATCTGATTTAATCCCAGCTAATGCATCTTTTCGGAGAGGTGAAAATATTAAATTGCTTAATATTACTAGCTTTGTGTAATTTGAAATGCTTTTTTGTTTTGTTTTAGGGAGATCTGCTTATTGCAATATGTTAACTACATTTACAGAATTAAAGACTTACATGTTGCCGTAGAGAGAGGCACTTGTCACATTTTCTTCTGTCTTCCAGTTTGTAAAGTGCTTTATATTTAGATACGCTTATTCTTTACAGTTAGTAGCATTTCATTCATGTTATTCAGACTGTTTATTCACATAGCTCTCATTGCAGCCTGGTACATCAAGTTGAAACTAACACAAGAATGCAATCCAGCAGTTTGCACAGGATAGTATTGACCAGGGCTTGACAAATTTTCTTTGAATCCAGAAGTCAGCTAAAAAAGTTAGGAGCTAGGGGGTTAGGAGTTTAGAGGGGGGGGGGGCAGTGGGACAGGTGGGGAAAGTGTCACGGGGGGCAGAAGGAAAGTTGGGGGCAGTTTCCCACACACCTTGGGAAGCACCAGTCCTTCCAGCTTTCACCTGCCCAGCAGCAGCTCCTCCAGATTGTGTCAGTGGAGAGGATCTTGTGCAAGGAGAGGTAGCTGAGCCTGTGTCCACGGTGTCGCTTCTGTCTGATTGTTGTAGTCGGTGAGGAAGTCGGTGCTGTGCTGGAGATGGGGCTGTCTGCTGTCATAAAGGTGGCAGGATTGGTGACCCCGGTGACAGTAGTCATCCGAGGGGAGCCACATGTGGCTACCATGTAACGTTGAAGGTGGCATTGATGAACTCTGGCCTACAGAGCTGCAGCTGCCCACCCTCTGAACACTCGTCCATGGAAGTAGTATGGACAGGGCGTTCAGGGCCACATCCTCCACTCCATGAGCTCTCCTGGGGGGATAGCTGTGTGATAGGAGACAAGCCTGTGGTGTCCTCTGGGAAGCCGGCTCTCATAGGGCTGTGTGGGGTGTTTGGGGAAGTTCTTTGCTTGGGAGAAGTGTGCACCAGAGGGACTCTGGACTGTGTATATGGGGAGGTATAGAGTAGACTCCAGGGGTCCCAGGACATTGGACTGAGCTCCGCTCTATAGGGCAGAAGAGAGGGGCCGGCCAAGGACATAGGGTGCAGAATGGGAGAGCACAAAGCAGTGTGGGCCGGCGGGGGCCTAAGCTTCGGGACATGGTTTCTAGTCAACCTGGAATTTGTTAAACCCTGGTATTGACTATGCCATAAAGATCCTTACAACCATGAAGCTTCATGTTGTATAAGCAGCCACATGTTTACGTCTATAGTCCAAAGAGACGTTTTGCTGAAATTTCTTATAACGGTCATGCTTGTCCCCTCAATACTGACAACCATTACATGCTTGGGGGTAGTAGTAGTAGAGGGAGCAGTGCTATTAGAGTCCGATCTGTTTACACTCGGCAGCCTATTCCTTTGAATGGGCCTCATTGCACATTCACTCTGACCATACAATGAGCATTTGCGTATATGTGGTGTGGGGAATATGTTTTTTCTTACGATAAATGTGCTTTGGAGTGCCATTCAAAATGAATGACATCACACAATATACCCCTGTGGTAATGTGTGTTAAAGTGTGCCTTACTCCAAAGCAGTAATATGAATATGCCATTAAAGTGGAACTAAGCTCAGTAGAATACTCCACCTTCCAACTTGTGTTACATCCCTAATCTTCTTGCCTTCTTCCTAGGCTGCTTCCAGGTGGTGGGTTTCTGGCCTTTTAATTGGCCAGCAGGGGATGGCATCATCATGCTCATGGGAGCCAGTCAGTACAACACAGCAAAAATACGCCAGAAACGCATGCTGAGCAGCACATGCGCAGCTCAGTATACATTCTTTAGAAGATTGTGAGCAGTTGGGTAAGTATGTCTTATTGCAGAAGAAACCTAACATGTCTCCTCAGCAATAAAAAGCTGCCCTCTCACATTTTCAATTTAGCTTTAGTTCCTATGTAATATCTTGATTTCCTATAAATGCTAGACTGAGGAACAAGGGCCCTATAAATTAGTACCTACGGAAAGGGTCATGAGAATCCATATGATTCATTATATAATCTGTTTTTATTAGAATTTTGTATGTTTTCAAATTCACAAGTTACAGGAATTATTTCTTACAGTTTATCCTGTGTATAGTATTCATTTGATTATCACCATTGTCTGAAATCCTTACATTTTTCTAACAGATTTACTGATCATCTGACATGCCTTGAATTCTTCACACCAGTGGCCATGCATATGACTGCTTGAGGCTTTTACCCTTTGACTTGCACTCAGGCATGTTTTTGGGGTCAGACATGGTACACTTTTTCTTTTTTTTTGTTATGGTTGTTTTTACGTTGTCCTCTGTTATTCATCTTATTGTTTATGGACTGTTTATGGACAGCAGTTTGCACAGGATAGTATTGACCAGGGCTTGACATGTTCTGAAATGTGGGCCATTTATTGCAGCATATTAGGCCTGAGAGACCCCTGGCTTATCAGTATTGGTTTGGAAATGAACAGGTTAAAATGTGCAAGTGTGTGTTTTGTTAGCCGTGTATCTGACATTTTAGCCTGTAAGAAAGCAAGTAAAAATCCTGAAAGCATTTTGGTCTGTTTGAACATTTTTGAATATATAATCCTCTTATGTCAGTGCCTGTGTTTGCCATTTGCACTCATAAAATGTGAGTTTGATTTGTATGTGTACTGACCTGAAATAGACTGGTTTGCACTGTGAAGTCCCTTTCTTTTGTTTAAGTTGACATGTATATGTCATATAGACTCAGTGGTACTCTGTGAGAGTCAAATGAGAAAACTTGGCTACTCTTGAAAAATATGTGGGCCTGTTTTGACCTATCTATAGCTTGGAGGTCTGTTCAACTAGTGAGTTTCTATTGTGGATGACAAGGAGTAAAGCAGAGCGTTGATCTATTGTGTTCGCTGGTACTTATTTATCATAGAGATTGTACGTCACAATTGATCAGTTTTTCTATGATTGTTTGCCATGTGTTTTCATTTTTAGGGTATTGCTACATTTAGTTATATAAGCTTTGCAAGTTGTCATAACCTACTAAATGTTGTAGGCCAGATCATAAAGAACGAAAGAAAAAGTAAGGTGAACAATATAGGATTTTGCTGTGTGAACGCACCCATTCACTTTTGGTTACAGAACATGCATTGGCTTTGCAAAGCATTTAGAAAACTTCAAAATGTTAAGTAAATGCCTGTTCTATATGCCCAAGTAAATGAAGGCTCAACTCTATAAGCAGTGGGTATGGGGTAGCTCTGGCTGATGTAGGTAGAGTTCTAGCAGCCTGAAATAACTGTGTATATGCATTCATAGTAGAAAATGGACCCCATAAATAGTAGTTCTTTGTAGAAAGGGGGAACAGTTAGAGTTTGCTTTGTTGTGCTTACCAAAGTTCTTGTTCAATGTGAGCTAAGCTAATTGAATCTAAGAAATTAAAATATGCAGTCATTTTGTCTCAGAATCTGCAAGGTTATTGCAGCAAAAACTTTGACCTCATGCACATTAGTGTCAAAGAGAACCATTCGGGTCCACAAAACAAATGTTCTTTACCAGATCTGATGGATCCTATGGCTTCTGTTTACATTATGCATTTGTACACTAGACCTTCAGAAATGCTTAGGCTTGATTCACACTCCTACGACTCAGAATCTGACTTGTGAGACCCAAAGTCGCTGGTCATGTGAAATGCCGTGTATCTCTGAGAACCATTTCAGTTGACACTACTGAAGTCGCTGTGATTTCAGAAAAGGTTCCTGCATTACTTTGCTTCGACTTTGATATGGCTTCAGTGCCAGAGAGTGTAAAAGTCGCATCAAAGTCTGCCTCCAAAATCATGTGATTATCAGTGTGACTTTGGAGTCTAACTTTGATGCGACTTTTACACACTCTGGCACTGAAGACGTATCAAAGTAATGCAGGAACCTTCTCTGAAATCGCAGTGACTTCAGGAGTGTTGACTGGAATGGCTCGTTGTGAACCGAGCCTTACACACTCAACATATGGATATATTGTTATCCTATATATTTACTGCATTAAGAAAAATTAGTATTTACAGTCCGTGTTGGTTTTGCATAGCTGAATGGATGTAAATGTGACAGAATGCAAATAAATGCATCTAAACCTATTTTAATGTAGGAACATCTAAATGCAGGAAAACTTGATCTGTGAGGCAAAAAAGTTCTTTATACTTCTGAGATCACTGGAAAGCATAAGGGCACAGGAACACGCTATCCATTCCTGTACAATTCGCATGCCGTTCTGTATGGTGTGATTTTAGCCCTTTCATTTTGAATGGAATGAAATCGCACTGTACCGCACCAAAATTAGTGCATGCACTACTTTTGGAAACTCGCTGCATCGCATGGTACTTCTGTACCATGTGTTCCTGTGCAGGCAAATGCACTGTGTTTGCAACCTGCATTTGGGGTGACATTACTTAATATTGACACCCGCTGCAGGTTGCAATCCCAATGTGGGAATGAAAGCAATTCTAAAAGTTTTTTTTTTTTTTTTGGGGGGGGGGGGGGGGATAACTAACATGTCTATACTTGCATACTGTGTGCACTGGTTTTGCACAGAGCAGCCTGGATCCTCCTCTTCTTGGGTCCCCCGCAGGCTCTCCTTGCACCTTCCCTATTGTCAGGTGCCCCCTTAGCAGCTTGCTATGGGGGCACCCGCTGCTCCATGTGTCCATTTATGCACAGAGCTGTGGCTAGCCCAGGGGTGGGCAAACTTTTTGACTTGAGGGCCGCAATGGGTTCATATATTGGACCCGGGGGCCGGACCAAGAGTAGATGAACGATGTGTATGTGTCATCCATAGTAAGTATAGTATTAATCCCCCATATAGTAATTCATCCCCCCATAGTAATTCATCCCCCCATAGTAATTCACCCCCCCCATGGGTAATTCATCCCCCATAGTAATTCATCCCCCATATAGTAATTCATCCCCCATATAGTAATTCATCCCCCATATAGTAATTCATCCCCCATGTAGTAATTCATCCCCCATAGGAATTCACCCCCCCCCCCATAGGAATTCACCCCCCCCCATAGTAATTCATCCCCCATATAGTAATTCATCCCCCATATAGTAATTCACCCCCCCTATAGTAATTCATTCCCCATATTAAGTCCCCAAGTCCCCCCTGTGTCAATTCACTTACCTTTGCTCCGCGCGTTCCTCTCGCCGTGTCCGCGCCGTTCCGGTGTAGCATGAAAATCTGTCTCCTATGAGGATCTGTCCCCCTCGACGTATCTGCGCATGTGCCAGTTTCAGGCATTAGCAGCCGATCGGCGATCTCCGGCACATGCGCAGATACGTCGAGGGGGACAGATCCTCATAGGAGACAGATTTTGCTACACCGGTCTTCAGGGCAGACTGTGAGAGGAGCCTAGCGGGAGCCTAGCTCCGCGGGCCGGATTAAAAGGTCCGCCGGGCCGTAGTTTGCCCATTGCTGGGCTAGCCCCTGCCCCCTCTCTCCTCATTGGCTGATTGGCTGTGATTGACAGCCAATGGCTCCTGCTTGGTGTCTCAGCCAATGACGAGGCAGAGTCCTGGGGCAGACGAGGCTGTCATTCACATCGCTGGATCACGATGGGGCTCAGGTAAGTATTGAGGGGGATAGGGGCGCTGCTGCACACAGAAGGTTTTTTTACCTTCAACCTTTACAACCACTTTAAGGTAAAAAAAACCCTTCTGCCTTTTGGAACTATTTTAAGCAATTTAGGGGCCATTATATAATGCGGTAACCAATGGCAGCTTGTGCTGTGATGATAGTATAAAAGGCAGGTTGTCCAAATTATCTGTCCAGGGTTCACTTTTAAGAACAAGAAAGGCAAAGTGAGCGCTACAATAAAGCTGCTGGGACACCAAATAGGTACCAAAAAACCTCCTAAGTCAATAATAAAGTGGGTGCAGAGCTGAGATCACATAGAAACACATGGTCAGTCTGTTTTACTCTTACCTGTACACCCTGTTTTGGAAAGCAATACATTCCTCTGTTAGCAGTATCACAGTATCTGGCATCCTTTTCTTGGGCTCTTTGTGAGTCTAACCATCCACAGAGCCATGTAAAGTGAAAGCTAGATGGACTTTTGTATATGATCATTACACAAGCACGTTTGTCACTTTATATCTCATGATTTATTTATGGTCACCAATAGCACTATTGGCACTTTATTATATATAACATTGGCAATTGATTTTGAATGATTCAGCACTTGTTTATGTTAGCACTTTAATTCTATTTTGATCTCAGCGCTGCACCCACTTTATTATTGACTTGGGGTTCACTTTTAGTTGTAAATGAAAGAGTTAATTATGATATCTTCTTTCTTCCTGTATATTGGTACATTTTTATGACATTCATTTCATGCTGTAATGACCATAGAGAGTATTCCACCCTTCCTTTCTGGCTGGAGCTCCAGCTTCCAATAAAGCGGTCTTCCATTTTACAGCATGCATTTTTAAAGTGAATAACATAATTCATGTTTAAACTACATCTAGGAGCAGAAAGAAAAAAAAAAACGCTGATACCAGTTTCTAGGAGCTTAAAAAAACACTAGTGTGCATGGACCCTAAATACTCCTGTAGACATCTATGTGTGCATGGACACATAGGCTAACCTGGAGGGGTGTTTAGAGGGAGG
The DNA here is from genome assembly GCF_062004578.1 of Staurois parvus. NCBI lineage: Eukaryota > Metazoa > Chordata > Amphibia > Anura > Ranidae > Staurois > Staurois parvus. The sequence goes on along the minus strand of NW_028319228.1, from coordinate 10,564,737 downwards.
ACAAAAAGCCAAACGCATATAAAAGTGGTGTTTCTGGCACCCAGCGTGTATGAGCCCTAGTTCTTGTCACTGTCCCAACTGTAAGTGAAACTGCATAGTTCTACCTTTCCTGCCACAACATTGCTATTTATTAAATGTTAGGGGATTTTTATTGTTCTAAGAAGCAGCCACACAGCAGGAATGGAAAGGAGGAAGGGTGTAGCAGAATATTTGTGTAGGAGGAAGTCATTCTTTTTACTCCTACTTACTATAAATACATGCAGTCATATTTTGCGATTTTAAAGACTTCTTTCCTTTTGGTTATGATCTGAAATATTTTGTATATTTTGTATATTACTGTATATCTGTTTCTTTTGTCTTGCTCTCATCTAGTTTTTCATACAGTTGCCCCATTCAGCATGCATTGTGTATTTGTACAAAAAAAAGTGTACAAAGTAAATAATTTTGAAATGTCTGTGCTGCTTGCTGAACAGACAGAGCCTGCTGTGTTGTGAGACCTGATTTACTGCTGTAATCTACTTAGCACTGCTTCTGTAATGGTACCATGGGCGTCTGTAGCCGGCCACACTGACAAGCTCACATGATTCACCCACGAGACCAGAAGGTTTACTTCTTGAAGCCAAATTGAAGCGATTACTTTGGCCATTCTTTCTGTCTGTACATTTAAAAAGTTAATTGATTTCTTTGGCCAGTGACAAAAATAAAACAAGGCAGAACGGTAGATTTTTGTGGTCCCATAGTATAAGTAATGATACTAATAATGTTAACAGTAGCACTGCATTTATGTACAGCTTACTGTGGCTTTATAATTAGGACCAATGACCATCTAAAGATGCTGGGAGAGGCTTCTGAACTGCATTACAAGCTTTAAAACCACATTGAGCCCCTGCTATTCCATTTCCTCTGCAGTAATGTTGGGCATCATTAGGCAGCAACAGTGATTCACATTTATCACAGGCGGTGTGCTGTTTTTCACTGTCTATATATAATGCCTAGCAGTAGGTATAGTTGTAATTCCCTTATATCATTGCAAGGGTTGTAGTGCTTTTATTCCTGGGGGGCAGTGGCACACGTATTGAGCAAATCGATTGGTTTTAGGCTTTATTTTGAACAGCCCTGCCTTATAGAGCACCCGTTTTTATCCATTGTGCATTGCTTCACACACAAAAAAAAAGTATAACCCATCTTATGTGGCTGTTTTGTTTTTGTTTTTTTTTTCATTTTTAAACTCACAATAATACCCTGATTTTAAATTAGATGGTGTTTTTTAAGGTTTCTATGCTCGCACCTTGCATTTACATTACCCTGTGTACTTGCAGTGCAAAGCAGCAGGGAATTTGTTTTAATTGTGTGTTAGAGATTTGGCAAGCAGGCTCTTGCTCATTAATATACAGACTGAAAGTGATGAAAATAAAACCGCACAACTGCATTTTGCAGCCATCCACAGATTTATAATACAGTATTAATTGTAACCGAGAACCCAGGGTGACTTGCATATATCTTTCCCATATCAATTGTGTTGACAGAGCTCTGCAGAGCTAATACAGTCTGACAGTCTTGTAGGTCACAGTTGCTGCTTAGCAACAATTCACGTCACCAAGTAGCAGCTATCCCTTAATAAAGAAAACTCATTTAGATACCTTCATAGTTGATATGAGAACCTTTGGTTTTTTTTCTGTCATTGTGCGTAAAGTTTTTAATGCATGCTGTAAATTTTGCGATTTTTACCTATGCCATGTTAACCTTTGGCCTTCTGAATTGAGACCATTCCAGATAGGTGGATATTACTGACTTCTTGCAGTTGTCTGTCTCATGTGCAACAATATGCAGTTAAGAGTTTGTGACTTTATCCTGACTTTCCTGATCTGCATACTTGATCTAGTTCATAGCCAGGCAGCTAGCATTTGCAGGAGGTTGCTCTGAGTGATAATCTCCGTATTTCGTTTAGAAAAGCTTTACTTTCAAATTTTCTTGCGTGTCGAGCATGTTCAAGGACTACTTGGTTGAACAATGCTCCCTTATATTTTATCCTTGTGTATGGCACTGTGTGTTCTAGGTTTGCATTGCTGTTACTTTTTTCTGTTTTAGCTTTTTTGTGTTGTCTTTCTAAATAGAAGACAAATAGAAAACATAAGTTTGTGAATGGCTTTTTAGTTGTAGGATAGTGTCATTGGTTTATTAAATAAATAAATACAATTTAAAAACGGAACCTATTTGAACAAAAAGTTACATTCAGATTTATGTAAAAAATCTAGCATTTTTATTATTCTGCAAGCTTGCATATAAAAGATTTATTTTGACCTATTATTGTTTTTATCTCAGCATGACTTTGAGCAAAGAATCAAAGGGGAAGAGGCCTCTTGAGGTCTGACAGTTCCCCCTTTTCCGTTTTCCTAAAGTAATGCTGAGAACACACATTAGGGGAATTAACAAAGATTGGAACATCCAGAATCTGGAGCCATTGTGCATGGCAACTAATCCGCTTCCAGCTTTCCTTTCACAGCTTAAAGTGGTTATAAATACATAAATTTCTTTTACCTTGATGTATTCCCTGGTAAGTTAAAACATTTCTCAGTAGCAGTATTGTCCCCCCCCTTCAAGTACTTACCTGAGACCTCACTTAATTCAGCACTGTGCCTGTCTGTAGCAGCTCTCTCATTCATTCACAGGATAGAGAGGTGGCAGAGGGAACCATTGGCTCCTGCTGATGTCAATACAATCTGTAGAGCAGGGATGGGACGGAGCTGTGCTGTATGTGTCTGTGGATGCATACAGCCTGTCTCGGGAGCAAGCCCGCATGTCTGCCCCCATAGCAAACGGCTTGCTATGTTGGCAGGCACAGAATTGGAGGAGCCAAGTTCACCAGCAGAGGACCCCAGAAGACGTTTGGGGCTGCTCTTTGCAATACCTTTTCAACCAGGGTGCCTTCTAGGATCCACAAATTACCACAAATTGCACAATTGTCAGCATGCTAGCAAGTAGATAAAGAATGTCTTTTTTTTTATTCCGCTAAACCACAGGTTTTATTGCAGCATTACAACCTTATGCACCATGTTGGCAAGCTACTGGCATCCTAACAACCAATGAGCTCGTTGGTTGATAAGGAGGGCATATGGTGCCTGCACAGCCTTTCTATTTGTGCTCCCTTGCCCCTTTCTCTGAGCACTTGGGTCACATTAACAGAGAGCGGGAGAGAAACGGAGGGAGAAGAGAGATGCTAGAATACTACTCAGTACTAGATTGTAAAGGCAGAGTAACAGATCATCTGCCATGTTGCGTGGCTTGTGTGTGGATTCTGCTGCGACATGTAAAACTAAGTTTAGTTTTTTTAGAATGTGGGCCTTAAAGGGTGTCTTTACTGAAAAAGGTTGAGAAACACTGTTATAAATAAGTAGTAAAAGTGCCTTAAGGTGAACACTCATTCATCCCTGGAGCTATAGACATTGTGGAGAAATTAAAGAATATGCAAACCCAACCTTTGATATTCCTGATATGTGCTTGCTGTACCATATACTTGCGTGAAAAAGTATCCTGTTCTCTTTGTATTGCTTCCTTTGTGTGAAGTTCCTTGTTCCCCTGCTAACCCCACTGTTTTCTTTAAAAAAAAAAAAAAAACTGACCACACTAAGCAAGAGAGCACAGCGTGGTCACTTTTCTGGCTGTGCTTGAACTCATTCTGCTGTCTTCCTCCAATGGTCAGACATTTGCTGATACACCCCCCTCCCCCACACAGCCATTCACTGGGAAGTTCAGCGTACTGCTGTTTTCCTTGAGTTCCTTATGCAGCTGAGAACAGAGGGTATGTGATCACTTATAAAAAGGGAGGAAAAAAAAGTATTTATAATGTTTTTATATCTATACACAAATGTTTTACCTTTCATTTCTATTTTAAACTGTATGGGTTGTTTTACAAAGTGAAGGTTTACATATACTGCAATCTTTACAGTGTTTGGCTGCGTGCCAGCCCTTTAGGGCTCATTCACACAAATTTCAATGGCTTTTAAGCAGTGTTTTTTAAAGCCTCGTTAACTGCCCTTCAATGCCTGCCATGTATATTACAATAAGTGCCATACATTGCAGTACACATAAGTGCATTAGCCTTGTGTTGTGTAAAAAAAAAAAAAAAATATTAAGCAGCATCCATATTGCTTTCAGGAGGTATCGCTGCTTATCCATCTGTTCCATTTATTTCAGTGGCAGTGCTGTAACCACACCTATAGCATTTACAGTGCATTAGCGAAGGATTTGTAAAGCGTTAGGGGCGTGCTAGTGGATAGACAGCAAAGGTTCTTGTATCCCAGAGTGCACAGGGAAATATTAGAGAACTAAGAGCAGCTCCAACCACTTCTGTTCATACAGAGCAGCAGAATAAATCCCCCCAAAAAAAGGCATTTGTACAGCCATGGCCAAAAATTTTGATAGTGATGACACAAATTGTAACTTTCACTAAGTCTGCTGCCTCAGTTTTTATGATGGCAATTTTGCATATACTCCAAAATGTTATGAAGAATGCTCAGATGAATTGCAATTCATTAAAAAAAACATTTCCACTGCATTTCAGCCCTGCCACAAAAGGACCAGCTGACATCAGTGATTCTCTCATTTACACAGTTGTCACTGTTGACAAGGGCAAGGTGGGAGATCACTCTGTCATGCTGATAGAATAACAGACTGGAAGTTTTTAAAGAAGGGTGAGCTTGAAATAATTGTTTTTCCTCTGTTAACCATGGTTACCTGCAAGGAAACATACGCAGTCATCATTGCTTTGCACAAAAAGGGATTCACAGGCAAGGACATTGCTGCTACTGATATTGCACATAAATCAACCATTGATCAAGAACTTCAAGGAAAGCTGTTCAATTGTCGTGAAGAAGGCTTCAGGGTGCCCTTGAAAGTACAGCAAGTGCCAGGATTGTCTCCTAAAGTTGATTCAGCTGTGGAATCTGGATACCACCAGTGCAGAGCTTGCTCAGGAATGGCAGCAGGCAGGTGTGAGTGCATCTGCATGCACAGTGAGGCGAAGACTTTTGGAGGATGGCCTGGTGTCAAGAAGGGCAGCAAAGAAGTCACTTCTCCCCGGGAAAAACATCAGGGACAGACTAATATTCTGCAAAAGGTACGGGGATTGGACTGCTGTAAAGTAATTTCCTCTGTTGAATCCCCTTTCCAATTGTTTGGGGCAGCCAAAAAAACCTTGTCCAGAGAAGAAAAGGTGAGCGCTACCATCAGTCCTGTGTCATGCCAACAGTAAAGCATCCCGAGACCATTCATGTGTGGTGTTGCTTCTCATCCAAGGGAGGTGGCTCACTCACAAGTTTGCCTAAGAACACAGCCATGAATGGTACAAAAACATCTCTCAAGAGCTACTTCTCCCAATCGTTCAAGAACAGTTTGGTGACGAACAATGTCTTTTCCATGATTGAGTACCTTGCCATAAGGCAAAAGTAAAAACTAAGTGGCTTGGGGAACAAAACATCGACATTCTGGTACCATGACCTTAATCCCGTTGGGGTCTTGTGGTCAATCCTTAAGAGGCGGGTGAGCAAAAATCCCACCTCCCCCCACAAAGTTTGACAAACTCCAAGCATTGATTATGCAAGAATGCCATCAGTCAGAACGTGGCCCAGAAGTTGATTGACAGCATGCCAGGGCAAATTGCAGAGGTCTTGAAAAAGAAGGGTCAACACTGCAAATATTGACTTTTTGCATAAACTTAATGTAATTGTCAGTAGAAGCCTTTGACACCTATGAAATGCTTGTAAATATACTTCAGTATACCATAGTAATATCTGACAAAAAGATCTAAAAGCACTGAAACAACTCACTTTGTGAAAATTAATATGTCATTCTCAAAGCTTTTGGCCACGGCTGCACTGTTCTGGAATTTTATGGGACTCAGGAAATGAAATAAGCAATCAGTACATCAGGATTGATCAGTTTTCAAATATATAAACCATAGTTTGTAGATGCTAATACATTTTCTCCTAAATTTATATAAAAATTTGGTTTTATTGGATTTGTTTTATAGCAGAAAGAAAAAAAAATTTTTTTTTCACTAAATTTTCTGTCTCTTTTCATTTATGTAGCAAAAATAATAAACCCAGTGGTGATCAAATTCTACCAAAAAGCTCCAATTTGTGTGAAAAAAAAAATTACATAAATTTCATTTGCATACAGTGTTTCATGATCACACAATTGCCACTTAAAGTAGAGCAGTTCTGAATAGCAAAAACATTCCTGGTCATAAAAGGGGTTAAAACCTTCTGGAGGTCAAGTGGTTAAGTGCTTGTTAAGATTATGTATTCTGGGATGGGCGCAGGTGCACTTTAAGCTGAAACTTATTTCTCACCTCCCTAACATTATTATTATTATTATTATTATTTATTATTATACAGTATTTATAAAGTGCCAATAGTTCACTCAGCGCTGTACATTACAGAGGGGGACAGAACATGTGACAACAATACCAATACAATGCAAAACATGAGGGGATCGAGGGCCCTGCTCTTTCGAGCTTACAATCTAGGAGACATAATTTGATAAAGTACTGTAAATTGTAGATATACAATCTTTACAAAATATTTATTCTTTTATGTTTCTCAACAGCAACAAGGATTTGGAAGACCAAGTGTGTATCATGCTGTGGTGGTCATCTTTCTTGAATTCTTTGCCTGGGGCCTCTTGACCACACCAATGCTAGTTGTGAGTATAATGATTTATAATTTTTATTTTTCTCATGCTGTGTTTAAATGGCTAAATTGCTGCAGGTATGAAGTGCAGACTTCCAAATCTTCCTGTCACTGCCAAATCTCAGGTTGTTCTGACAGGTAAAACCTGGTTCTGTATGGGGCACAGTTTAAAATTCTGCATGTGAAATAAGGCCTAAACTAGGAAGCACTCAGCTCTGAGCACTTCTGGGTTCAGAGCTGTCAAACCCTGGTCACTCTGGCTGGGGAAGAAGCTGACCAAGCACAGTCTGTGCTTGATCAGCTTCAGGAAAGTGCAAAGGTTACATTAGGGGTCCCCTGATGTCTCCTTAAAGAGAACCTGTTACCTACACTGTTATCATATAAGAGACTTATCAGCCCCCTTGTGATAGCAATAAGGATAAGTTTAAAATAAATAAATATATATATACACACACATTTTTTTTATATTAAAAAAACAAGGCTCCCCTGTCTCTATGCATGAATGCAAACAAGGGTGCTGGATGGACATTCCTATAAAAATGACTGCACAACACATATTGGGTATTGATATACATTTCGGAGTGAGAGAAATAATTCCAGGGCTATCATTCTCTGTTACCTCCACTTGCTGTTACCTGTAAATTCATGAGCTGTAAAAGGTTTTAAAATGTCGCCTATAGATAGTTTTGGTTACCATATTTTTTTTTGTTTCACAGCGCAAGCAAGTTTAATTCTTGACATTTTGGTTTTATTTACTTGATGCAACCTCATCTTTATATTATTCTAAATATTTGGGTATTATATTGTGTTTTGTCTAAAATTAGAATATACAGGGACTAGACAAAAATGAAAACCCTTCATGATTTGCGGGTGTGAAAGTGACAGCATATTTTACTTTGAAAGTGGAAGTGAAGTAACATTCTTTTGCTTCCACTGTGTGATGAGACATCTAGCTAACAGGCGGGAAGCCGCACTTTCATCATTCACTGCGTGCACTGCTAGTAATACAGAGTAACGTCGGACCTTACTGCGCTTCAGAAAGGGCAAATTGTTGGTGCCCGCTTACCTGGTACCTTTGTGACTGAAGTTGCCAATTTTTTTGCGCTATCGCAAGGTACAGTATCAAATGTTATGACGGCGTATACAGTTCCCGAAAAAAAATGTCTTCATGGGACTGAGATTGAGCTCTGGAGTCACTTTTGCAGCAGTTGTAGTTGGAAAGAGGTAAGAAGCAGTGTTCAGTAGAAAGGTGTGAGGTCTCTCATTGGTGGCATGTATACTGTCGAGTCAGCTGTGAGTGCTGGAATGTAGAATTAACTGGTGATATGGATAGCATGCAGAAAGCAGTATGTACTATAGTGCAGATCTTAGGGGTGATGTTGATACTGGGGAGTAAGCTGTGTGTATTGGACTGCAGATCTCAGTGGTGACTTGGATGCTGGTAAGTGTTATCTAACTTGCTTTCTGTATCCTTTACAGAAAAGACAAAGAAATAGAAATGGCTGCTATGCACATGAAACCCAGCAAGTCTTTTATGCTGTTCCTGATTTTTAGCCTCAAGGCTTTACTACAAATTTTGACAATAAGACTTCCCATGTCAAAATCTGCACTGTGTCTGGAACCATCATGTTCTACACCAAGAAAAGGTTGTCAAGTTCTCCACTAGTAGATCAATAAGAGCCCACCAAATACCACATCCATATACTCATTTCAGATTGAACCCTAATTTACATTTAGACTTTACAGGTACCTGTGTAGTCCATATGTAAATTGGCTTTAAGTTTAAGTTCTCCACTAGAATGGGAATGTATAAGCATTTATATCATGTACAGCTTTTGTCAGTAAAATGGCAAATTTAATGAATGTGCTACCCCTCAACACTGTAGGCCTGGTCCTGAAGCCTGTAAAGTTACATTAAACGTGTATTGCACTTTATTGGAAACCTGTGCTGAAAAAAAACATAGGAGCTGTCACTGTTGAAATGCTATTTCTGGTTTCACTATTGAAAAAGGTATTGACTTTGAGCAGGCATACAGGATGGGATTATGACTTTTAAGACTTTACTAGCCACATATTTTTTAAATCATGACCAAAATTGCTGCTTTCTAAGATTTTACCTCAAAAATACATATCCGCATCAATTTTTTTACAGGCAGTTGCTGGGTTACGAACAAGATATGTTCTGTAGGGTTTTTTTTGCTTAAGTTGAATTTGTATGTTATTTGAAGCGGGTACATTTTTTTAAGTTTAACTCCAGCCAAAAAGTTATTTTAATGTTTTGGATAGCATAGGTAAGGGTTAACTGGCCATTCAATGATGTAGGATTGCTGAGAGGTCCACCGGACAGTAGGTGGCAGCATGCGGTAGCACGCTGCCTCGGTTCTTAACTTCTTCCCGCCCGGCCTATTGTACAATGACAGCCGAGCAGGAACCCTATTATCCTGGGAGGACTTCATTTGACGTCCTCACAGGGTCGCGCCTTGTGGGCCACGCTCCAGCGCTGTCTGTCACCGGCTGTGTCCACGGCCCATGACAGATCACTACACTGGCCCGCTGCCAGTGTCCTGTGATTGCTGTGACCAATCACCGCAGATCACATGAGAGTTGTAAGCAATGAATGGCTTTCTTTCATGCCATTCACTACTTACAACTGTGCTGTGAGCTGTGATTTGGTCACAGTGAACACATATACAGACTGGGCCAATCACAGCTCATCTGTAGCATGTGATCAGCTATGGCTGATCACAGCAAAAACTACTGAATGAATCTGTTTCATTCTGTAAAAATGCTTGCTTATACCAATGTAATTTGTTGATGTAAGCCAGTGGTCTCCTAGCTGCAGCCCTTTGCTTGCCTTTATCCGACCCTTGAGACACTATTTCATTCACCAACACCAACAATGGTGCATAGTTCCTGCCAATGACACCGACAATGGGGCATAGTTCCTTCCAATGACACAGACAATGGGGCCCAATGACATTAATGATGGAGCACAATTCCTACCAATGACACCAGTGATGGTGCACAATTCCTCTCAATGATACCAATGATGGGGCACACTTCCTCCCAGTCACACCAATGATACAACACTATTTCTACTGATGACGGGGCACTATTCCTACCAATGATGGGGCACAATTCCTCCCAATGACACCAAGGATGGGGCATTTACTTCAACTGATGCTGAAACATTTTCTATTCCCAGTGGCCACATTGTGTCCCATATAAAGTCTGAAGGACAGTAAACTGGCCCTTTGTTTAAAAAGTTTGGAGACCCCTGGTATAAGCAATCATAATGTGTTTAAAAAAATTAATACTGATCACTTGCCCAGAGTAGTACACAGTTACTATGGTAACACTGTATTGCTCTGGACATAGGAGTATATATATTTTTACATACTGTCCCCAGTCATAAGATGACACTGTACTGCATTGGTGACAGCATGTAAAAAATAATTGTAGAAATTTTTTTTCATTTTCCAAAAAATTATGACAAAAAATGACAACTTCAAAAATATTTGCCATGCCTCTTACTAAACACATCAGACTGTCTGATTCCTGAAAAGCGGTCATTTTGGGGGTATTTGTTCTTTTCTGGAGTTTTTGAGCCTCAAGAAATGAGATCAGCCATCAGTACATCAGGATTTATCAATTTTCGTTTATAGAACAAAAAAAAAAACCCAGTGGTAAAGACCACCAAAAGAAATCTCTATTTGTGTGAAATTTTTTTTAAAAATTTCATATGGGTACAGTGTTGCATGACTGCGCAGTTGTCATTTAAAATGCAACAGCGCTGAACAGTGAAAATTTGGCCTGGGCAGGAAGGGGGTAAAAATGCCCGGTAGGCAAGTGGTTAAGTACCAGGTGTATGAAAGTTTTGGGGACTGACGGTACCAGGAATACTGGCCATACAAGTTAAGATACATACATGTCTGGTAGTACAACCTCCGTTTGGCTCTACCAATAACTATGTAGTGCAAGGCCCAACATAACTGAATTATTCTGAATAGGTAGACCCCCATACTACATAGTTTTGGTAAACTGTACAAGCAGACGGTACTGTGTATGGTCAGCTTAAAGGCTTAAATTTTTTTATTTTTTTTTTAAATAACAAACATGTCTATACTTATCTGCCGTGTGCAGTGGTTTTGCACAAAGCAGCCCGGATCCTCCTCTTCTCAGGTCCCCTGCCGGCGCTCCTGGCCCATCCCTCCTTTCGGGTGCCCCCACAGCAAGCAGCTTGCTATGGGGACACCCGAATATGTGCACTCCCCAGCCACTGCTCTGTGTGTCTGTTCACACACGGAGTTGTGGCTCGGCCCTGTCCCCTCTCTCTTCTCATTGGCTCACTGACTGTGATTGTCAGCAGTGGGAGCCAATGAGGAGAGGGAATCCTAGGATAGCTGAGACTCCTGTGCACATTGCTTGATCGAGAGGGGGCTTAGGTGAGTATTACGGGGGGGGAATGCTGCACACAGGAGGTTTTTTTACCTTCATGTATAGACTACATGAAGTTAAAACAAAACCTTTAAGCCTTTACAAACACTTTAAGTCTTCCTTGTATAGTGAAAATATTTGCTCGGCAACAGTTAAACCTATCGTAAAATTTACAGCAGTAGAGCAAAACTCTATTTTTAGGAATAAAAAAAACCCCACACACGCCCTTTTTTTTTTTTTTTTTTTTTTTTTTTTTTTTTTTCTTTCAAAAAAATATGTAAGGTTTTTGGGGTTCCCAAATTGTGCTTTTTACGTGTGCAAACAGTAGGAAAAAGGCAAAGGATTAGAGGGTGTACTCAACTGGTGTAACTTTTAAAGAATGTTTACCTGTTGCTAAGCAAATATTTTCCCTATACAAGGAAGACTTAAGCTGGCCATGCTCCTACCATCTGCTTGTACAATTTACCAAAACTATGTAGTATGAGGGTCTATCTATTCAGTATGTACCCAGTTATGTTGGATTTTGCACTACATATATTGGTAGATCCAAAGAAGGTTGTACAATCAGACTTTACCAAACCTATAGTGTTGAGGGGTAGCACATTCATTAAATCTGCCATTTTTACTGACTCTTGACTCAAGCTGTACACAATGTTAATGCTTATACATTCTTATTCTAGTGGAGAACTTAAACTGAACCCCAATTTACATATAGACTTCACAGGTACCTGTACAGTCTGAATGTAAATTGGGGTTCTACACCTTTTCTTGGTGTAGAACATGATGGTTCCAGACACAGTGCAGAGTTTGACATGGGAAGTCTTATTGTCAAAATTGTTACTAAAGCCTTGAGACTGAAAATCAGGAACAGCATAAAAGACTTTCTGGGTTTCTTGTACATATCAGCCATTTCTATGTCTGTCTTTTCTGTAAAGGATATAGAAAGCAAGTGAGAAAACAACACTCACCAGTATCAAGGTCACTATTGAGATCTGCAGTCCAATACACACAGCTTACTCCCCAGTATCCATGTCGCCCCTAAGATCTGCACTCTAGTACACGTTGCTTTCTGCATGGTATCCATATCACCAGTTAATTCTACATTCCAGCACTCACAGCTGACTCGTCAGTATCCATGCCACCAAGGAAAGACTCATACCTTTCTAATAAATGCTGCTTCTTGTCTCTCTAGGGGACACAGCTGTTTTCTCCACTTTTTTTCTGGCAGGGTACTCCATATATCTGGATCGCATAATTTAATAATGTGATTGCGTAATCGAATAGTCAATGTTGTTCATACAAGATCTTAAAGTCAGACTGTAAACATGCATGGCAAGTTGCCAGCTGTCACAGGTTAAAAAAAAAAAACCAAAACGTGGCTGTGCAGGGCTCTGCCCGCCTGTCTGGCTGCGTCACTCATTCACAGAATTCTGTGAATGGGAAAACTACAAGTCCGGACAACCTTTTGTTGTTGTCGGCTTGTAGCTCTCAATGAACTGTCTTGATGCTGTTGAGCGCTGTGGTATATCATTGATTCTTCCTGTCAGTGTGTATCTGCATGTCTGTACGAGGTATGAGCACACAAATACACTGACAGGTCTGCAGGAATCCTGGTCCAAAGCTTTACAGGCTCCAGGAATAAAAAATAGTAAATGCACATTTTTTTTTATCTGAAAAAAATTTGCATTTATTTTTTGTTAAAAGGTGAATTTATCCTTTTAACTTTCAGCACGCTTTTATTTATTATTTTTTCTCTCCCAGTAAATTCTCTGTTTCTCAGCTCAGGTTAGGACAATGTTTGCAATTTGTTTATTATATTATATTTACTTAAATGATGGGATTTCTAAATTTGTGTGGTCTCCATTTCCTTAGGTGCTGCATGAAACATTTCCTCAGCACACGTTTCTAATGAATGGCCTCATTCAAGGAGTAAAGGTAATAAATATTCAGAATTTTGTATGTTTCAGCAGTCTGTATGAATGCTAAACTGTAAGCATAGACGAGCAAGAGTTGAGCTTCAGTTGTACGTGGGATTAAAGGAAACTAGGTCTCTCTCAGTAGATAACCAAAGGTGATTGAGTCTTTTATCACATGTAGTGGTTTGAATGTAAACGTTTGTGTGAGCATGTAACCATGAATACCCTTTATACTGAAGGTAGCGTTTGCTGACCATGTCTCCTAAGAGAATATGTAGCAAAGGAGCAGTTAAAAGTTTTTGGTTTGAAGTGATTCCAAGATAATACTGTCTAATCTTCATGCACCCTGTTAAAAGCCAATTCATATATGCTAAATGAGCATAGAGATATGGGTGCAGTGCATGTCTAGTGTTCCAACAATTTACTAAATATATGCCTGTAAGCAACACACCACACTGTAAAGAAAGATTAGGATAACTGCTTTCTTTTTTTACAATTACGTTTTTATTAGGAATTTGTACAAAATAATGATACAAAAATACAGGAGACACAAAGAAAATCAGTTTTACATAGGGAAAATTCCACCGTGTATCAAAAGATAGATGGACCAACAAATGATTATTGCAACCAGCAAAGAATGGGTAAATAGACTGTCCATGTATCATCCATCTGCATATTGCGGTCCCTACTGAACCACAGGTAACCAAAGAAGATATGTAGCCCAGGAACAAAACCAAGAAAACAAAACAAAAAAAAATGTTTGGCTAGTAAATTACTATTGAGAGGGTATTGCTGGAGATTATTGGTCTAGGAACGACAATCTAACATAGTTGTGGGGAGGATGCAATGCTACCATACAATAAAGCTGGAACAGGAGTGTGGGAATGCTTAAAGTCATAAGTATGAAGGTGGTATAGGTTATAAAGAGATGTTGAGGTAGGGACTAGCACCATTAGGTAATAATGGAAATGGAGGTTAGAGCAATTACAATATCTAGACAAAATGGGAATTCAGTCATCGGGGATCTCAAAAGAGAAATACACCCAACCTGACCATATATCATGGAAGCAATCGAGTTGGTTCTTAACTGTATGCACCCAACGCTCTGCATCCCTGATTTTAGCCACCTCCCATTTACAAACCGCCAATGTAGGACAAATGGCTTATTTCCAATATCGGGGGATCAGGCTCTTGACTGCATTTAATAGGTAGGGAGTTAGTCTTTTGTACAACTTAAACTGATGACTGGGTATCATTAAAGAGAATCTGGATTGGAGTGCTCTGGATGGGTCTAAGGGTTGTTTTCTTTATCCAGGGGGTAATTGCCTCCCAGAAAGCCCGTATCTTAGGACAGAACTATCAAAGGTGAAAAAGGGAGCCCCGTTGGGGACATCCCCGCCAGCAACTAGAATCTGCACCTGGGAACATCTTAGTCAGGCGAGAGGGAATTCTGTACCACCTGGTTAAAAATTTATAGGCAGATTCCTGAATATAAGTAATAATGGAGGATACATAGGTCAGGCATATAATTTTCTAGATCTAGGAAGGAGAAAACTCAATCTCCATTTCCCACTCCCTATTATAGTATGGAGACACCCGAGATTGGGTCCCAAGAACTAGCCTGTGCATATGCAATAGTAGATGTCTAGAGTCTGAAGGGTTTATGCACCAGGTCTCAAATGGAGAAAGGGTATCCCATGAATGGAGTTTAGGCTGTAACTTGGAGAAGAAGTCAAGTAATTGCCGATATCTCCAGGAGTACATTGGAAAGTCCCTATAAGTAGATTGTAGTGTTGCTACCGATAACAACTTCCCTCCAGGTGCAAATTTAGCACATAACGTGTTTCTGTCCTCCCCAAGAAAAGGAAAAAACGAACATCCTCCTCCCGGGAGAAACATGAGAAACCTCCCAGTGGTGTCAGAGGAGAAGTCTGGCTTGCAAACTCACCATCAGCATTCAGTTTGTCCCACACAGGAAGGGTGACTTGAGTCAACAGGGATGTCCAGCCAGAGAGCCCCATTCCCCCAGATGGTATTCACGGGGTCTCTGCTAAATTCCTGCCCGCCAAGGTCTTCTCTAAAGCTCCCAAAGTTTAGTAGAAATGTCATGATGCCAGTTCAATATCCAAACTAGAGCCATGGCCTTGTAATACATGGCTATCTCTGGTAGGCCCACTCCGCCATCCTGTTTGCATAAGATAGTATAAGTGAATCTTGGCCGTTCCCCATGCCATACGAACATCAAAATGCCTGTTTTAGTCACCAGAAAAAACTTGGTAGAGAGATCGGAATAGTGTATAATAAGTATATGATACGAGGGAGGACAGTCATTTTGAGTATGTGTATTCATCCAAACCACGTTAAAGGGTAATTGTGCCAGGATTTCAAGTCCCCCAAAGTTTTGTCTAGTACTTTGCCTTATTTGTGGACCCATTTGTCATCTGACCTTCATTAAGGTGGAATCATTGCCTTATTTGTGGACCCGTTCATCATCTGACCTTAATTAAGGTAATGATTCCACCTTAATTAAGGTCAGATGACGAATGAGTCCACAAATAAGGCAATGATTCCACCTGCCGTTGGAACTAGGAGTGGCAGAATTAAGTAGCCATCTTTAATGGGATATGAATGGGCAGCAATTCTGACTTCTTATAATTCATTTTAAAGTTAGAAACACTGCTGAACCTACGTAGTTACTCCTTTAGCACTGGAGGTGAGTAACATAAAACAGGTCATCAGCATAAGCTTTAAGTTCATGTTCCACTGAGCCTATGGTGACCATATCGGCTGGGTCAAAGTGTTGTTTGTGTTTAATTTCAAGGGCATGTATTTTAACAAGTAGGTCTAAAACCTCCTATTGTTTTTCTTCACCCTAGCCCCTTGAGCGATCACTTCACCCCGAATCACTGCCTTGTCACCCTCCCAAAGTGTAGACACCTCCTCAGAAGAGTTTGTTTTAAAGTAATACAGCAAGGAACGGGAAACTGATTCCAGCATGGTAGGGTCATCTAAGAGAGTCTCATTAACTCTCCAAGTTCTCTCTCTCTCTGTTGAGTGTTGGGAGGGAAAAGGACAGCATCACAGGGGAGTGATCAGAGATGGTAATGGATTTAACTGAGGCAGAACTAACATTGCTCAGAACATAGTGATCTATAAAGATAAGATCAAGGCGAGAGTATGTCGTGTTTTAGAATAATAGCTGAAGTCCTTCAACCTGGCATATGTGGCCCTCCAACTATCAAAAAGATGTAACTCACGGAACAGTTTTTTTCAATATGTTTCAGGGCTCTGTGTGAGAGGGGGATTTTTCCCAAAGAGGAATCTAAGCTAGGGTCCAACGTCACATTAAAATTTATCCCCTAGCAACACCATGCATTTTCGGAAATCTAAACGTTGTTTCAGAGTGACAGATAAAAAATCAACTGTCTGTATATTCGGTGTATATATAGCATCAATGGTATACTTCTGACCATGAATGATTCCCTTGAGAAACAAAAACCTACCCTCAGGGTCCGATTTTACATACAACAGAAGAAACGGGCAAGTTTTTTGTATGGCAATAGAGACCCCTCTTGCTTTAGGGATGGGTGAAAAACTGTGGTACCATTGGTCAAACACCATCAAGGGTAGGCGAGGGGTGGATGAGGCAGTGAAATGCGTCTCCTGAATCAATAAAATATCAGGGGCCAGGTGGCGTACTTCCTGCCAGAGCTGACCCCTCTTCTGAGGCGAACAAAGCCCACTCACTTTATAGGACAGCAATTTTGGAAGCCATGGCAAAAGAATTGAAAATCAGAAAACTGCATATACCTGATGAGCATCCCACATAGAAAAACATGGATCATCCTCAGCTGGTGTGTGATACACTTCTTCGGCATATCCCACGGTAAAACCATATACTAAAAAAAATTGGCAAATTTTCGAACTCTTAAGTGGGAGAGGAATCAACTGGGAAAAACAGACCACCGCGAAAAGTATCACCCACACAGCTAAATAAGCAGAAAAAAATCCTCTGTGTGAGGACAAATCTTTTTGGGGGGAAAAGACGAAGCATGAGAGGAGAGTGGATCACTCAACCCCGGGCACAAATATAAACGGTAAATCCTATAAAGACAGCGTTATATGTGCGGTCCAATAGTAGCATAGCAAAGAAAAGAAATATCCCTGGAAGAGAGGAGAAGTATATCATCACAAAATTAAACATGTACCCTCTCATCGCCACTCCTATCGGGGAGAAGGTGGAGAGGTACCGTGCGACAGCCAAAACGTAAAGCAGCTAAATCCAGCAAAGTAAACCTAAATGTCATGAAGAATGTGAGCATCCATTAGGCTGCACAGTGAGAACCAACCCCAAAATGAAAAGAGAAAGTCAAGTAGAGGAGGGAGGGATGTCCCTGGGGCCCCTACAGCCATTGTGAATCCTATGAGAGCTGGAAGATGTTTGGCACTAGCGTTCAGGACACTGAGGTTGTGGAATGTTGCCCTGGAGCTACCAATCAGCAAAGTCCACCTCAGGGAGATCCAAAGTTTCACAGAAGTGCAGAAGTTCATCCTTTGTATGTAGAACAGCTGACTTGCCCTTGCGAGTGGCTGTGAGGCGAAAATGGAACTCCCATCGGTAGGTCGCCTGTGTAGATTGATGCTTATCAAGCAAGGGTCGTAGAGCTCGCCTTTGCTTTAATGTCTGTCTGGACAAATCAGGGATCAGATAAACTTTTGTGGCACCTAAATCCACATGTGGCTTGTTGCACACTGCCCTCATCTTCGCCTCTTTCTCTGTGTATTTGTGGAGTTTACAGATTACGTCCCTGGGCTTCTCGACACCTTTGGGAACTGGGAGAAGAGCACTGTGGACCCTATCAATTTCAATAGTGGCTGGTACGTCAGTTCTCAAGATCTGGAAAAACAACCCTTGGACAGTAGGCAATAAATCTGGAGAGCGTGTGACTTCGGGGAGCCCCCGGATACGGATATTTAGCCTTCGATCCGTTTTCATACTCATCAAGCTGATCCAACAGAGAATTCAAAGTATCCTCATGGCTCTTGGCATTCTCCTGTAGGTCCGTGATGGTTTGCAGAGGATCATTATGCCAAGTCTCAAGTTTCTCCACTCTATGCCCCAAAGCTACAGTATCAGCTTGCAGCCCCTCTGTAACTTGTTTAAATGATTGCTCCACTTTTGAGATCAGCTGCTGTGTATTATTATTATTATACAGTGTTTATATAGTGCCAAAGGGTTTTCTCAGCGCTGTACATTAGAGTGGGGGGACAGTACATGAGACAATACAGTAACAATACAATACACGAGGTTCGAGGGCTCTGCTCTTTCGAGCTTACAATCTAGGAGGGAGGGGGTAGAGGTACAGGAGAAGGTGGCTGTGGGGGATGGAGTGGTAGGAGGAGTGGAGGAGAACTGCTGTTAGGTGAGGGTGCGGTAGGCTTCCCTGAAGAGATGGGTTTTCAGGGTGCGCCTAAAGGTGAGGAGAGTAGGTGACAGTCTGATGGATTGGGGTAGGGAGTTCCAGAGGATTGGGGAAGTCCTGCAGTCGGGCGTGGGAGGAGGAGACCAGGGAGCTAGAGAGTAGGAGGTCTTGTGAGGAGCGAAGGGCACGGGTAGGGTGGTATTTGGGTATCAGGTCAGTGAGGTAGTTTGGGGCAGCGTTATGAATGGCTTTGTATGTCAGAGGTAGTAATTTGAATTTGATGCGTTGGGCAATCGGGAGCCAGTGAAGGGATTGGCAAAGGTGGGTGGCATAAGTGGAGCGGTTGGTGAGGTGGATGAGTCTAGCCGCTGAGTTCAGGATAGTCTGGAGCGGGGATAGCGTGTGTTTGGGTAGGCCAGTGAGAAGGGAGTTGCAGTACTCCAGGCATGAGATAATAAGGGAGTGTACGAGTTGTTTAGTGGTGTCTGGGGTGAGGAACATACGTATCTTGGAGATGTTGCGGAGGTGGAGCCTGCATGAATTTGATAGTGATTGGACACGAGGTTGTAAGGAAAGGCGACACCCAGGACTTTGGCATGTGGGGTGGGATTGATCGTGCCGTTGCTAGTTGTGATGGAGAGGATGGGGGGGGGGGCGCAGGCTGGGGGGAAAACTAGGAGCTCGGTTTTGGAAAGGTTTAACTTGAGGAAATGGAGTGACATCCAGTCTGATATGTCGTTTAGGAGGTGGGCAATGCGGGCGGACAGTGAGGGGGTGAGGTGAGGGGTGGAGAGGTAAATTTGTGTGTCATCGGCATAGAGGTGATAGTTGAAGCCGTGGGAGTGTATCAGTTTGCCAAGGGAGATGTAGATGGAGAAGAGAAGGGGTCCGAGGACAGAGCCTTGGGGGACTCCCAACAGAGAGGGGGAGGTGGCAGCGTTATAGGTAACGCTGAAGGAGCGTTGGGATAGGTGAGAGGAGAACCAGCAGAGAGCAGAGTCCTTGATGCCAAGGGAGTGTAGCTTGGTAAGGAGGAGTAAGTAAGTATATCAGTCTTGGATGTTCCCACCAGTCCCAATCCTTATCCATGTCCCCAAATTCAGAGGATGCAGCAGACTGAATAGTATGTGCAGGAGATGTGGGGCTGTTGTGTAGTACCTGTAGCGTGAGAGCATGCAGGGAATTCCCTGCCACTGGGGGAAGAAGGCTGTGTCGGCTTAGGAGCGGGCGCCATCTTGGCTGCAACACCTGGCTTGTCTGTAGGAGTGGAGAAGGAGGAGAGCAAAGCACCGGAGGGAGAGCTGTAGCCGCTGGGAGGCAGGGAGGATGTGTGACGCTTGGACAGCATGGTTGTATACCCAGGGATGTGCAAGTGAGAGCCGCTGTGCTTAGTTGAAGCCCAAGGGTAGCGGGAGCCGAGGAGAAGAGCAGCTTTACTCCATCGCGGTCAGGCGACTCCCCCCATGGTGACTGCTTTTAAAGACAAATAAGCGGTGGCATCTGCCAAATCATTTTTTTCTTTAACCTTCCCCAATTATTTGGCCTGGGAATGGCATGCAGAATGTGGTAACGTGTGCCTAGCCAGGTTGTACACACACACTGGGGCCAATTTATACAGGAGCCAATTAAATTACCAACATATCTTTGGAATGTGGGAGGAAACCCCGCACGAACACAGGCAAAACATGTAAACTCCACCTAGTGTCCTGGCCAGGATTTGAACCTATGGCCCTAGTGCTGCAGTACTAATTACAAAGTCACTGCACCACCCAGTAGTAAGATGTAAGTGCCAAACATTAAGCCTCTATTCTGGCTGGGAACTGTCATATTTTATACTGAGAAGTATCCTCTATGTAATGTTGATGGCTTTGTTGAGAAATTTCTGAAGAAATGAATATGTGACAGAAATGTGTGATTTATAAATGTAATATTTAAAAGAGCACTACCAATTCAGCCAAAAAGCCTTAAACATATGTATGGTTACGTTGTACTTCTATATGGTAGTGAATGGTTTGTTCCTGCTGACAGTAGCCTTGGCAATTAATATATACATTATTTACTCTGGCAAACCAAACCACCAGACTTATTAGTTATTGGTATTGAAATCTCTGGGAAGATGAAGAAGGGGAGTTATGTGAATTCCAACATTCAACTGTCTTGATGTTTTTTTCCTATATGTGCTGTATATCATATGTTCTCTTTGTGCACTGCATCATCTGGTGGCAAAAGTAATGAAGATCTGCGCGTCTGTACGGAATACACGGTTTCAGCTAATTATGCAGTGAGTGCAGATGCACAAAGATATGCTGGATTTATTTTTTTTGTTTTCCACATTGGAAAGGGGGTGAAGTATGGTCTGTCTGAAGGTCAACATGTGTATCATAAACCTGTGGGGTTTTTTTTTTTTTTTTTTATTTAAACAAAAGTGTTATTTCAGTACAACCACAGTGGGGTTTGAATATGCGGGAAGATTACATTTAAACACTGCTTCCTTGAAGTATTTTTGGCGGGAGGGAGGGGCCAGGAGCATCAGCGGGGGACCCGAGAAGAGGAGGATTGGGGCTGATCTATGCAAAACCACTGCACATAGCAGGTACGTATGACATCAGGGGTGCTCAACCTGTTGCCTGCAGGTCTTCGGAGCCCTCTGATGTGGCCCTCGACCTCAAACTGAATGCAGGAGTTTTGGCGCACTTTCAGAAAGTGTACCACATCCGCAAGATATAACAGAAGTCTATGGTAAAGTGCAGCTAACTCGCAGGTTCATTGGAGGGCTCAGGACAGTAAGGGCTCATTTACTTTTTTTTGGGGGGGGCTTTAAAACCCCATAGTTGAGATGTGTTTTTACCACACGCCCCCAACAACTGATGTAGTGCTTACTGCGTGTGCTGAATTCGATGCAGCAGGATACCAATCTCGACATAGTTCCTCAATTAATATCACATGATATGTAATTTTCAATTTGTTTTAACCACCTCCCCCCCGCCATATAGTCCAATGACGGGCGCAAGGTGGTTCTCTCGTTCTGGGAGGATGTCATATGACATCCTCCCATTCTCACTGTGCATGTGCGACTCAGGGAGCGTGCGGCGATCGGCGGTGTGCTGTGTCCCTCGGACACAGCGGATCACTGATCTACGGAAAGAGCCGAAGATGTCGGCTCGGTCATGTGATCAGCTGTGTCCAATCACAGCTGATCACATGTAAACAGGGAAATGCCGGTTATCGGCATTACTCTCCTCACAAGCTGTCACGCTGAAAGCTCGAGAGGAGAGGAGAGCCTGTAATCGGCATTCCGCGGAGGGGACATGCACACTGATCATCAGAGCACTGATGATCAGTGTGCCCTGATGATCAGTGTGGCCCCAGAAGTGCCACCTGTCAGTGTCCATCAGTGCCAGCTGCAAGTGCTGAACAGTGCCACGTGCCAATGCCACATATCAGTGCCTACCAGTGCACATCAATGCCACATATCAGTGCCCATCTGAGCTGCCTTTCAGTGTCACCCATCAGTGCCAGTCAGTGCCACCTATCACTGCTGCCAATCAGTGACACCTATCAGTGCCAGTCAGTGACACCTATCATCAGTGCTGCCTAGCAGTGCCAGTCAGTGCAGCCTATCAGTGCCCATCACTGCAGCCTCATTAGCGCACATCAGTGAAGGAGAAAAATCACTTATTTACAAAATTTTACAACAAAAACTAAGAAACCTTTTTTTTTTCCAAAATTTTCAGCGGTTTTTGGCTTAAAAAAATAATAAAAAACCCAGAGGTGATTAAATACCACCAAAATAAAGCTCTATCGGTCACAAAAAATTGATACAATTTCATATGGTTACAGTGTTGCATGACCGCGCAATTGTCATTTAAAGTGTGACAGCGCTGAGA
The DNA here is from genome assembly GCF_062004578.1 of Staurois parvus. NCBI lineage: Eukaryota > Metazoa > Chordata > Amphibia > Anura > Ranidae > Staurois > Staurois parvus. Next base: position 10,542,385 of record NW_028319228.1, on the reverse strand, counting down.
GCTGGAAATTGGCCTGGGCAGGAAGGGGGTATAAGTGCCCTGTAGGCTAGTGGTTAATATAAGCAAGACCAAATGTATTTAATAAACTGAACAGAGGTTCTGATCTTCAAAATAAGAGGTATCTTGGCTTTCTAGAGCACACAATTGCTAATATACAAGCTTCCTATAGTCTCATAATCTAAGCATTATTACTTGTAGGACTTCTTTTCTCTTTATTAAAATGATCTTCAACACAGGCTTGACCATTGAATGTCTTCCTATAATTGATTGCTTGGAACACATGCATGGGGTAAGTCGTGCAGGGGTGCTACATTGCTTGGATTTTTTTCCATCTCTCTACATAAATTTAAATGTGCTTGGATAACATATTGAGCAAATGAGGAAATGAATCAAACATACCATAGCAACTGGTAGGTTTAAGCCCAGTTTGATGTCTCACTTTTTTTTTTCTTTATGCAGTCAGGCTGCCTAACAAGCAAAGAAGGTGGTATTGTTTTGTTCCATTATATGTGTCCGCGCTTAATTGTACTAAGTTGCCCTGTTACAGTACAGAGCGCAGTTCTCTGGGTCTCCAGTGGTCCAACACATCCCCTCCTTGGTACACCAATTAACAGTGCTCATGCTCACTGAGTTGCGTACTGAACCACTTTGTTGATGCTGAATAAACATAATAAGAAAGTGGTGTTGAATAGCAACCTATTTTACCTGGGCAACTCCTTGCAGACAGGTAGTCATGACTATAACTACTGGCATCCAAGTTTCTGTGGCTCTAAATGTGTGTGATTTTCTTTAATTTGATTCATTTGTCTTTCCCTTGAAATAAACTCAGATTTGTCTGCATTCTGATTGTACACAGTCTTTAAAAGGAACAGCTGTCAATATAAATTGAGTTCATGCTCTCTACTGTATCACAGTGAACTTTTCCAAAGTTATGATTTCACCAGTAGCTTTCATTCTGAGACCTAAAGCTGGTGATTATTTTTTCTGTGTGCAGTGAATTTGTTCGTAATAACCTATTAAATTCCTTTTCTTAGAAGTGTGTATCTGGAAAATCACATGGTATAAAGTGTGTGCAGAACATCTGTTGTTTAGTTTTTGGCACACACAATTTCTAAATCTCAAAATTATTTTAACTATGTGCTAAGAGTTTATTACGGCATTACTGGGGAATTTTTGTTCCGTTGACCCCTTAAAGTGGAACAATTGTAAAAAAAATGTTCCCATTTTTAAAAATATAATTAATTTTGGGTGTACGTGTATTAAAACATCGGAAGATGTGGTACATACAAACAACTTAGTGCGGTTTTCCATTTGGAGGTGACTCGGCAGTCACTGAGACATCTTGGGTGAATTTATGTATGTCCATATGTAGTCTCTGCATCTTTTGTCAGGTGAGAGGAAGGGTCTCGAACAGCCTTTCTCAACCTTTTTCAACACATGGAGGAACCCTTGAAATAACTTTCAGGTCTCATGGAACCCCTGCTAAAAATTACAATATCTACAATGCATAATACATTATTGTGATGGTCAGTGGGAAGAATGCTCCCTACACTTAAGGTTATTGGGAGGAATTACCTCCTTACAGTTCACTATAAGGATCATTGGTGTCAGTAGGAACTTATCTTAGAGACAGAAAATTGTTCCTTGCTCAGGGAACTCCTAACATCCTCAGGAAAAACCCTAGGTTTTCAGGGAACCCTGGTTGAGAAACCCTGGTCTAGAAGGTGAGAGCTCTTAGTTGAGTAGCTTTGACATTTAGCAGGAGGATTTAGAGAAGTGGTATAGTATGTCGGAGATCGTGTTTGCTCCTAGGTGGTGGTTCTTATTTGAGTGTGACTAATCATGATCCAGTTGGTTGTAAAGTGTGGGCAAAAAGGAAGCTGGCCAGCTTTGTGGGCTGCCAGGTAGCCAGAAGCAAGCAGTTATTTGGTGAGATACTATAATGCAAATTCTCATCATAACCTTTCATATGGGATGATTGTATGTGTGTTTTTGAAGTTTGTGAGCAGTTCTCAGGTCACAAAATTTGTATGGTCTGCATTCTAATCTTTCTAATTAAATGTCATTGTGAGCATTTTTTTTTTAACTGCCTCTAAACTCCACTGCATGTTATCCTATGTGTCCATTCACACATAGGGTCTTAGCTGCTTTTTGTGGCAGGAGAGTTTGGGGGCAGAAAAAAAAACACTGCTGGGGCATCCTTGAGCAGCAGGGTTTTGGTTGAAAAAATGTTTGACATGCTTAAATGAGCTAGGCGCGTTTAGCGCTTGAGCGTTCAGTTATTTCAATGTCCAGAATTATAATGGCCAATTTAATTAGCATCAAGCTTTTTTTTTTTTTGGGGGGGGGCTAAAAAGCTGCTGGCGTCAAGGGGAGTTGAAATTAAATGTTAGTATGCATGAGGCCTAAATGTTATCTACTTTTCTTCAGTAGTTGCTGTAGTGTCCAGATGGACTGCATTTGTCTGCGACAGGCCCCAATTAGCTTGAGATGTTTAATACTTGTCTCAATATTGTATAGGAGATATTTGTTGTAAGTAATAGTGGAGTGAGAACTTCTCATATTCCTAAATGTCTTACAATTCAGCAATCAAGACTGAATGTGCTTTTTTTTCTTCTGAAGCATAATAAATTGTAACACTGTACACCTTCAGAGTTGCTTTATTATTATCTTGCTATCTAATCTGCATTCGTAAAGCGGAACTTAACTGTATCTGAGCAACACAAACTGAAAACACGATTTAATTAGTTTTTTAATACTTATAGCATGGAGACATGGCTGGATGGATGAGTTTGCTTTATTTTGTTGAGATCATTATCCTCTTTGAGTCCAAGGGTAGAAAAACGCTATATACTGTAAATGTTATTGTCAATCATCTGAACAAACTCAACCCCAGCCCACCACCCTTCTGAAAAAGAGAGGCAGAGAGAGTGTGAGAGACTGCCAGATAGAGCTAGAAAGAGTGTGAGAGTCCAAACCATGAGCACATTTGCTAGAAGAGGCCGAAGATGTTCCAGCTGGATATGACTGGACTCTTTAAATGCAGCAGATCACTTCTATAGTTCACAGGTTATGGTGAGAACAGACTAAAGCAATCAAAATGCCCTCCAGACAAAATCGTTCATAGCACAATAAAGGCTTCAAAAGATATTCACATATTTAATTTCCTCACATATTTAAAAAATGAGGATTTTCCCTTTAATTCAGGATACTGAATAGAGCCATGCAAATCGTTTTGGCCAGATGCACATCCAGACCCGATGGTGTAAAGTGCAAACATAGCTTAAAGTGGTTCTAAAGCTAAAACGTTTTTTACCTTAAGGGTAGATTTAGACATGCATCTAAATCTTTCCTCTGAAGCCCGATCCACATTCGGAACACGCTTCGGAGGCTACTGACAGGTGGTGAGGAATCGATAAGACTCCTGCAGTCATATCGGTGTTGCGGGGCGTTTGTTACACTCTCCCATTTGCTTGACTGTATAGCATTTAGTGAGCTTGCAGCTTGCCAATCGCTACATGTTAGGGGAACTTTGCTGCAGGTTCAGCTTAACTTTACCTACTGCAGCTTGAAGGGGGGAGGTTGATGGCTGGCAAAGATGCACAGTTGAGGTGCATTTTTGCCCCCTGACCACAAGTCTAAACAAAGCCTTATGCGTTCCCTGCATTAACATTTTGACATTTGCTGTGCGCCCCTCCCCCACTTACCTTACTGCCCTGTATTGATCCAGCACTGTGCACATCTGCAGTTCTTCTCCCCTCTCTTTTTCTTCTCACAGGAGGATCGGGCAGCAATGGGAGCCATTGCCTCCTGCTGTCACTCAAATCCTTTTGGACAGAGAGTGGGGGACAGGGCTGAGCCGCGCTGTGTGTTTTCATGGACTTGCACTACCTGGCTTAGGTGTGAGTCTGTACATCTGCCCCCATTCAGTTCCTCTATTCATTCCTCATAGCTGAGCTCCTCCATCCCTCTTATTAGATTGGTTGCCCTTCTCTGAACTTTCTCCATTTCACCCGATATCCAGAAGTTGATCATCTGGTGATGTCTAGGAGTACACCCACTTAGATTGTGTAATATAATGACAGAGTTCTCTGCACCCTGTATGTATCCCTTGTTTGGTGTTTGTAACGTCTTGCCCAGCTATGGTGCCAGTACATAAACTTTATTACTCCACTGGGCTTCCATAAACATGGGCTGCATTCTAATCTCAATCCACTTGTTTTGTGGTCCATGTTAAGTGCCAAAGACGTCACATCTTGTAACTGGATTATATGGGAACTTTTATTCATTGGGAACACTTTTATTTGTATCCCATGGATTTCGTTTTAAATATCTACAGTAAAAAATAAAAAAATAAAGAAGTTACTTTAAAGTCAATGAGTGATAATGACATCCATAAGGACATACTGCACATAAATGAGCCTATACTGTGTCACTCTAGGCTCAAATCTGTCCTTCCAACTCCATGTCCAATCGCTGGCTAACTCATGCAGGCTCCACCTCCGCAACATCTCCAAACTATGTCCATTCCTAACCCCAGAAGCTACTAAACAACTCGTTCACTCCCTCATTATCTCACGACTCGACTACTGCAACTCCCTTCTCACTGGCCTACCCCATCACAGACTATGCCCGCTTCAGTCTATCATGAACTCCGCGGCCAGACTCATCCACCTTACCAACCGCTCCGCATCTGCCACCCCTCTCTGCCAGTCCCTCCACTGGCTTCCGATTGCCCAACGCATTAAATTCAAACTACTAACATTGACGTACAAAGCCATTCATAACTCTGCCCCAAACTACCTCATCGACCTGATACCCAAATACCACCCAACCCGTACTCTTCGCTCCTCGCAAGACCTCCTACTTTCTAGCTCCCTGGTCTCCTCTTCCCACTCCCGACTGCAGGACTTCTCCAGGACTTCTCTCATCCTCTGGAACTCACTACCCCAATCCATCAGACTGTCACCTATCCTCCTCACCTTTAGGCGCACCCTGAAAACCCATCTCTTCAGGGAAGCCTACCCCACCCTCACCTAACAGCTGATCTCCTCCACTCCTCCTACAACTCCATCCCCCACAGCCACTTCCTCCTGTACCACTAACCCCTCCCTCCTAGATTGTAAGCTTGAAAGAGCAGGGCCCTCGAACCTCTTGTGTATTGTTTTGTTACTGTATTGTCTCATGTTCTGTCCCCCACTATAATGTACAGCGCTGAGCAAACTTTTTGGTGCTATATAAACACTGTATAATAATAATAATAGCCGACCACTTGCTATGAGGACGATTCAAGATTGCCTGCTGGGTTCCCCAGAAGAGTAGGTTTGGGACCGCTCTGTACAAGTATGTGAAAACTATGGCTTCTATGGAATAGGGCTTTGGGACCCAACAAGATAGGACAACCATACAGGTTATTGTACAGTGGTTATGGATGTGAAGCTGGCCAATGGAGCATAAAGCAGTAATTCTGCATGGTCCCACTCACTCATGAAATGAGGGATAATTATCTTATTATTGGGTTAAATTTTAGAATGAAAGGTGTAAATACCCTCGGTTTTAAAATGGTTTTACTGTGACAGTAAAAGTGCCCTGATATAGTGACTAATTATTTTAGATATATCTTGGCATAAACCTCACCCGATCTGACAGAATAATTACAAGAGAAGCATTTTAGAATGTTTCTAGCAAAGAATAAGTCACACACAGGTGTATTAGGGCAAGGGGTATCAGTTTAGCTGTCATTGCAATATGGGACACATGTAATGTACTGCAGTGGAATGCAGATTCACCCCACTCATGGAAGAAACTAGGCCACAGATTTATGGCTGCATCACTGTGGAGATCAATGTCTGCATTGGGAGCTAGGATGCCTGTGAGACTGACTTTGAATGTTTACAGCTTCCTGCATGTATGGTACAGATTCTGCTGAATGATTCTGGAGGGTGAACCTTGGCCCTCCTTACTTCTTCCCGGTGTGAGTTTTGCACCATCTTTCTGCCAGCTAATTTGCTCCAGGGAGAACACTGAGTGCAGGGGTGCCATGTTGATCATTGACTTTTACTTTCAGACCCAGCCTAGTTGGGTATCAGTTTAAATGGTATCCAATAAGACTGAAAATAGAGACTTGAGTGATCATGTCGCCAGACAGTGCTTCATAGTTGCCCTGGGATTTGTCCAGCCCTGTGTTACTGTATGAAATGTTACCTTTTTCCCTACATGTTGACTTGGCCTTGCAGTTCTAGAAGCCATGTGAACTGATGTTTAGAAGAAACAGGAATGTGCCAGTGGCTGTCTTTAGCTAAATTGGATTCAAGGGGTTTCCTTCCTTTGCAGGTTAAAAAAAAAAAAAAAATGTATGCTCTGACAAATTTCCTATGCTCTAGAATGGTTTTTACGTATCTGTATTTTACTGTACTGGGTTTTTTTTAAATTAAGCAATATAGCTTTTACTTGTTGCTTTTACAGAACGTACTTGGTTCTATTTTCATCAGCCTTAGACATTAACTCTGGCATTCATTTACGTTTGTAGAATGTGATGGAGAGACTAAGCACTGATAATGACTGTCTGGTTTGAGTATTCTATTCTGACATGCAATGTATCCTTAAGACAGACATCTGGTCTAGTGCAGTTGGCCGTTTTCCAGTCAAGTATCTCTTGTGAGAACTGAAACCAATCAGCCTGTTCTGTGTGCTGCAGGAGAATCTGAAACTGCTTTCAGAATGGTTCTTAAAATGAGATCTTTTCATCCTATTTACATTTTCCTTCCATTGCTGTGGCTAGGTTACTTTCTTGTGTAAAGCCAGCCATGTGTGGAATGAAATTCGGCTGGTTCAGCTTGGTGTATGGCCTGTCTAAATTTTTACAGATGTATAAAGGTTTGTGTATGCAGAACTGTAACCAAGAATGCAAACCATTTCTCCAATTTGCAATTTTTGAAAACTTCTTTTTGGACTAGAATATGTATCTGTGACGGACCTCCTTTTGGTTCTTCCTCGATACGCCTCCAGCTGTCAGTGCATGAAAAGTAATATGTCAGCTGGACCTCATCATGACACATTCTCCTCTGATTCTGTTCTGGAGGGGATTATGGGAAGATAATAGTGATTTCAGGCAGTTATACTAGCTTATTTTCAAACTCATGTAATAATTGATGAATACACAACTGGATTAAAGGGTGTGTTTTTTTTTTTTTTTTTTTTTTTTTTAATGTATTTACCTTTTAAAGAGGAGTTCTGCTTTAAAGATGTCAGAATTCTGTTTTTATTCCCTTTTAGTTACACAAAAAAAGAAATGTATTCCAAAAGATGTATCTTTTTGGTTCATGCTGCTACCACTTGTTATTCTTGCTTGTGTGTATGATTCCTGTGAAGTAGTAAATCATTTTTTCTATACATCATACCGTACACCCTTGATGGGTGTGGTGGCTAGCTCAAGAATGCATTCATGTATACTGACATTACTGTCCATGTTTGATGGGATTAATTTAGATACTTATGAACATTACCAGAGACCACATCAGCAGAACCTGTTTTGACTGTTAACTGTGGAGTTCATTTGAAAGGAATTGTGTCCTAAATTTAAAAACTTGTCTTAGAAACCTGGAATTGGAACAGCCATTCATTGACAAGTTGCACACTAGTTTCTGCACAGTGATTTTGAGGTGCACTTGCCCTCCAGAGGATTTACCTCCCTTCCTGACCAGGTCATTTTTTGCAATACGGCGTTGCGTTACTTTAACTGACAATTGCACGGTCATGCAACGATGCACCCAAATTACATTTTGTCCTTTCTTCTCACAAATGGAGCTTTCTTTCAGTGGTATTTGATCGCCTCAGTATTTTTTGGTTTATAGAAAAACCACAGACAATTTTGAAAAAAACCCCAATATTTTTTACTTTTTGCTGTAAAACATATCGCGTAAAGAAATTTAAAAAAATCTAATTTAGGCCAAAATGTATTCTGCTACAAGTCTTTGTAAAAAAAAAAATCCCAATACGTGTAAATTAATTGGTTTGTGTGAAAGTTATAGTGATACAAATGGCAGAATATATACTGGAATTTTTTTATTTTTTATACTGGCAATGGCGGTGATCAGCGACTTATAGTGGGACTGCGGCAGGCATTCTGATACTGGGGGGAACTGAATAACTGTTACTGACCTCCCCAGTGGCACTAATAGAGTGATCAGTGTTAATAAAAAGCACTGACACTGTACTAATGACAGGCAGGCAGGAGTTAACATCAGGGGCAATCAAAGTGTTAACTGTATGCTGTTTTACTATGTGTGCTGTGTTTGTTTTACTAAGTAAGCATGCTACTTTGTGTTACTCTGCTATGCAGAGCAATACAAAGCAAAATGCTTGTGCTGACAGAGGGGAGATCTGTGTTGATTAGATACCAACCTCTCCCCTGTCAGTGTTCCTCGGCGATTGCCGGGTACTAGCGGGGAATCTCTGGCCGGACCCGATGATTGACAGCTGTAGCTGCCAATGGCGGTGCGCGCCCCCTACTCAGAAATGCAAAATCATATATATAACGTGATTTTGCACAGCAGTATTTCTGCTAAAGGGTGGTCGGGAAACGGTTAATGCAGCTTAGATTTGGTTTAAAGCCTGTAGCGTGTCTGTTATTATTGAATTGTAGAATTGTTTCTGAGATGGGTGTCTAGCTTCCACTGAACCAACAGCATCTTTGTGGTCTGAAGTAGCACTGTGCCTATTATAAAACATGTTGACTAGACCTTCTGTAATTTTACAGAAATTCAGCACGATCATTTTTTATAAGACACTTAGCGGTATGGTTTCAGAATAAAGTTTGTTAGGTTTTTAGGCAGAAATGGTAAAACTTAGTTTATTTTTGTACACTGTCTATATCCCCATCAGGGAAATTTTCAATTGCTTAAAATGCACGAAGGTAAAAAAGCTTCTGTCTTCACAACCACTTTAAAAAAAAAAATGTGCTTTGTTGGCAAGTGTTGCACCATCCTTGTCATTAAGCAGTTGCCTGAGTTTGAAAAATTCCACATGCTGTGCATTATATATACTTTTTCATGATTAATACTTATACTGTGTATCCTTCTTTTTGTTTTCTTTTTTTTGTGCAGGGCTTCTTATCATTTATGTGTGCTCCTCTCATTGGAGCTTTATCTGATGTTTATGGTAGAAAGTCTTTCCTCCTCGTAACAGTTTTCTTTACGTGTGTCCCTATCCCATTAATGAGGATAAGCCCATGGTAAGTAGTTGGATTTATGAGCATAAACAAACATGTTTTCACTATTGTAGTTAATAAGATAAAGATTACTACATGTCTAATGAAGTCTGTTAATGCTTTTTTAAAGCTACGCAACTAGCTACTACTAATTAACCTATTTAAAAACTTCAGTATCAGCTTTTATCAGAACTCAACGTGTTGTTTACTTCATTGTCATTTTAGAAGTCATCCATAGAAGGGAGGCTGCAGTGTGGAGCCTACAATGTCCTACATGTCACAAGGAGAGCTTGGTCACCTAACTTTGACAGGCTATATGGCCTAGCTCTTCTTCTTGGTGCTTGTTTCTTCCTATTCCCCCCCCCTTCTTGGAGGATAGTGTTTTCCGCACTGGATGCCATGGTCTCTTCCACCAGTTGCTGTGTAAAAATATTGTATCTTCTTAAACGTTTTATTCCATTTTCAATGGAAACAGACGTTCAAAAATCCACTGCACATGCCAAGTAAAACAAAATAATTTAAGTCAAAATTAAAATTGTATTGTGGGTTGAGGTGCATGGCATCCAAGGTTTAAATTGTAACTGATTTTATTGAAGCTAAATGTAAAAAATTAGGATTGTAGAGCAAAAATAAGTGTAAATTAGTGCAAAAACATGGAATTCATTCCTTTGCTGTCAGTGATCTAAGCAGTATACTCTTTCTTGGTTGCAGGTGGTACTTTGCTATGATATCAGTTTCTGGAGCTTTCTCTGTCACATTTTCTGTGATTTTTGCCTATGTTGCGGATATAACACAGGAACATGAGAGAAGTACGGCGTATGGTCTGGTAAGCAAAATAAAAGCTTTTTTTTTAGACAGATATACTATTGTGCATGTGCTAATATTAGATAGAAGCTATAGAAATTAAAAATGTAATAATCAGATTCTCAAAAAAAAAAAAGTGTTTTTTTCATTTCAGTTATTGAGGAAAACATTTTTGGTTTGGAAAGGGGTCAACAAAGAGCCACACTGTAGCCTCTGTGTCAAGGGTCAGTGGGAGTAAAAATTACTCAACGTCAATAGGGGTAATAAAGCCACCTTGCATTGATGTCAGTGGGAGTAGTGAAAGCCTCTACAGCATTGGTGACACTCTGAGTAACAAAAGCCCTCTCTCCTCAGCACTGGTGTCAGTCGGAGTAATAAGAGCCCATTCACACTTCTGCAACTTGTCATGCGACTTTGGGGTCAAACGTATGACAAGTCGCACCCCATGTTTCCCAAGGAATACTATTCATATCTGTGTGACTTTAAGTCATTCCTGCAATACTTTGGTTCGACTTTCATGTGACTGGAAGGCCATAGACATCAATGTAAACCCTCCAAAGTTGCATAAAAGTTGCACCTGAATGTTCCATGTTGCGTGCAACTTTGTACAGTGCAAATAGTCAAAGCCAAAGTCTCACCAAAGTTGCACCGAATAGATTGCAATGAAAATTGCACGATTTTGAAGTCGCACGTGTGAATGGAGCCTAGAAGACCTACCCCTCTCCAGAATTGGTGTCCTACTCACTGTAATGTCATGGCTGTGAATGTTCAGGAAAGACAGAATTTAATACAAAAAAGAAAAAAAGTGGTGCACCAAAATGAAAATTCTGGTGCCGAAACCAAAAAAATTATTAAAAGAAAAAAACCCAACACAATATATACTCCAATTTTTTTTTGTAAAATATGAAAGATGATGCTACGCCGAGTAAATAGATACCCAACATGTCATGCTTTACAATTGCGCACGCTCGTGGAATGAAGCCAAACTACGATACTTAAAAATCTCCATGGATGACACTTTAAAAATTTCTACAGGTTGCCAATTTAAAGTTACAGAGGAGGTCTAGTGCTAGAATTATTGCTCTTGCTCTGACATTCGTGGCAATACCTCAAATGTGTGGTTTGAACACTGTTTACATGTGTGGGCGTGCCCTTAGTGTGTTCACCACTATACGCGAGCATGGGGGGACGGGGGCACTTTTAAACTTTTTTTTTTTTTTTTTTATCACTTTTATTCCTATCACAAGGAATGCAAACATCCCTTGTGATATAAATAGGCAGTGATAGGTCGTTGTTTATGGAGAGATATGGGGTAAATAAGACCTCACATCTCTCCTCTACAATGTAAAGCAGTAGATAAAAACAATGATCTAGTGCTTTAAAAAAAAAAAAAAAACACGGAAGTTGCCGGGATTGTTGGATGGGTTCTCAGGTAAGGCTGAGAACCACTGGGGGGGCAGGGCTATTTTGGAGTACCATTTAAAACTAATATTTAAAGCAGAACTTCACCCAAAAGGGGAAGTTCCGCTTCTTGCCGCCTCCCCCTCATCTGCTGCTTTTGGCACATAAGTTTTTGTTTTGGTGAGTGGGTACCTGGTTTTGGCATGTACGCACTCCCCCTTTTGCTCAGATTGCCCCCTCCTTCCCCTCTTGTTGCTTTCTGGGACACATCACAGGTCTCGGAAGACTACAAGACCATTCACAAAGCACAGCGCGGGTTGCCACAAGGAGTCACAACTGGCTTTCCACACTGAAGATGCTAGTGCCGGACACCTGAAGGCTAGTGAAGAATTTGCCCAAGTGAGGACGGCTCTGGATCCCTGGACAGGTAAGTGTCCTTTTATTAAAAGTCAGCAGCTGCAATATTGTAGCTGCTGACTTTTTACATTTTTTTTCACACTGAAGAACCTCTTTATAGTATTTTTTACATTGGACGTGCTTTGTTTGGTTTGCATGATCTACTGTTGTACCGGTTGTGTTTTGTTTAAATTAACCTGAACAGCAAAGTGAGCAACATTAGTTAAATTAACGTGTGTTTTCCTACCAAAGGTGTCCGCTACGTTTGCAGCAAGTCTGGTGACCAGCCCAGCAATTGGAGCTTACATATCTACGTTCTATGGTGATAATTTAGTAGTTCTCCTTGCCACTGTGGTGGCACTGCTGGACATCTGCTTTATTTTGTTGGTCGTACCAGAATCTCTACGTGACAAAATGAGACCTAACTTCTGGGGCGCACCAATTTCCTGGGAACAGGCTGACCCTTTTGCTGTAAGATTATGCTTTGTTTTCGTAAGCTTTGTAAGAAATCATGTGATAGAAGTTATGAATGTCAGAAGTAGACTCTTTTAATAAGAAGGAGATTCTTTTAATACGTTTGAAAAGTTTGGAAGGGATATATATTAGGAGACAAACAGTGTTTGTTCTTCCCAATGTTCTAATGTACAGCAATTTCTTTACCTTTTAGTGCTTTCCAAAGCAAAGGGGAAAACTTTATCTTTTTAGCAGACCCAGAAGCACATGGGTCCAGTACAAACATGCAGGAAAATTGATTTCTCATGCTAAAAACTGCATTTTGCTGCAGTGATTGTTATTATGAATGCATATATAACACTGTTTGCAGAGCACATTACAATAAAAAGGGAGATTGTTCAGTTATAGTACCATTCAAGATGAGAGGGTGAGGAGGGCTCTGCTTGTGAGGTCTTATGGTATGATAGGGGGGCAAATGGCACCAATGGTAGAAACTGCGTGGGGATGAGTTGATGTAGAAAGTAAAGTTGAGCTAGGCAGAGGCGCGATTGGCTTCCCTGAAGAGATGAGTTTTCAGGGATCACCTAAAGGTGGACAGAGTAGGAGGTCAGGTTTAGTGTATATTGTTTACATACCACTTTAAGAATACTTTAAAGCCAGCCATAAATGGATCGAAATTAGGCCGGTTCAGCAGGGACCGGCAGCATTCCAATCCATATATGTGCACGGAGGGTGTACAGTAGTCGGTCTACCAGTTGACTTCTGTACAGTTGCACTGTCTGATTTTTTTTTTTCCTACTCAATTAGCACTGCAGGCTATAGCTGACAGCTCTGATCAGTGTATTCCGTTTACAGGTAAGTCTTGTATCAGAATACAATAGCTCAGCAGGGAGGATTCCCTCATTCATCTTGAATGTATAGATGGAAGAATTAGGTCTTTTTTTTTTTTCATGCAAAATGCTGGTTGAAAGAAAAAAGCAGATTCCTCCATTGGCTGTCTAAGGCTCAATTCACAAGGACATTTTTCTCAGTGGATGTTATTTTGTTAACACCGCTTACATTAATTTGTCTCTAAAGGCTCAGTTCACAAAGGTGGCTTATACATTTTATTTTGCCTGCTCTGTAAACAGTGTTGTTTACTATTGATGCTTTTAAAACACTGTCATTGTCCTTTCGAACAGCTGGTGTGGTGAAATAAATGAAAAAGTTAATTCATAAGGATTGCTGCATTGGTTATTGCTGTGTAAAATAGTATTTGTTTCTGTCCAGTAATAACTGGAAGTGTCATTCAGATTTCTATAGAGCAGGCAGTGAAGCTGTTAGAAGTAGTGATAAAATAGCATTTTGTGAGACAATAAAATAATTTATGAGAAAACTAGCAAAAGGGTGCCTTTACTAGAATGGGTATATTTGTGGATAATTGTATGATTATAAATGTGATAATTGTAAGCAAAAAACCAAAACCATATTTACAATTTTTTTAAGGGATGAATGGAAATTGGCTATCGGAGATAAGCTCTCCAAATTGTTGGGGAGGGGTGATCAGAAATTAAATGAAACTGGCAGTGAGATCATATCTTTGAGGTGAGCACTCTCCCGCCACTCACCTCCCTAGACTCCCACCATACTCTCTGATCCACATATATCTAAATGGGTCGAATAAAGCTTCACAACACTCCTGTCTCTGTGTCATTTGCTCATTCCAATAGTGCTTTCATTTCAGTGTTTTCATATCTTCCACTAAAATCTTCATCCTATTCTGTGTGCATCCTCCCAAAAATAGTGCAGTTATTTTAAAATTGCCTTAAAAATGAGTATATTGTGCTTACATGTGACAATCGAACGTGAAAATCACTAGTGATGTATACTGCCATACACCGCCCCGTGTGTACAAAAACTCTTTACCAAACCTAAGGCACAGGGTTGGGCGATATCACATCTGATATTCCTTTTATATTGCACTTTCCTGATCCCCTTATTGTCTCCCAATGTGTGAATGATATATTGGACATTTATTTATGTAAGAAAATTATTTTAATGGGGATTTCTGCACAATGAGCTTCATTTATCCTTTTATGTCCTATATATCATTCACCCATTGGGAGTCTGTGCCATAAGTAGACCGGAGGAGTAACATCTAAGAGGAGTATCAGATGTGATATCACCCAGCCCTGTGCCTTAAGGGCTGAGTTTGGTAAGGAGTTTTGTGCACATGAGGGTGGTGTATGGTGGCATGTATTGATGGATTCACAACCTTTGTACTATATGGAACACGGATTAATGTGAGCACAATTTTATATAGTGTACATTAGTTGTGGCGATACTAAACTAGTTTAGTTATTTTCTTTGCTACTGACGAGGAGGATTCTGGGGAGGAGAACAAGGATATGGAGTGAACGGACCAGTCTTCTAAAGTGGATATTTGGTAAGAAGATAAGCAGGAGGGGTGAGAAGTCACGTATTTAATGCTGGTGATTTTCATGCTTGATTGTCACATACACATGTGAGAACAATATAGAAATTTTTATGGTTATTTTAAATTGACTGCAGTATATGAGTTTTATTTTTTTTTGAGGGATGTACATGTAATGAGATGAAGATTTTTGTGAAAGATATGGAAACACTGAAGTGAAAGCACTAATGGAAGGAACAGAAGACACAGTAACAGGAGTGTTGCAAAGCTTTTTTAGACCTATTGGGGGTTGGTGTTGGGAGCACTCAGCCTGGTGGACCTTTGAATTAGATCATAGCTTTGGCTTCTGTACTTGTAAATGTCTGTGGTGAGGGAGGAATGTACTTCTGGACTGTAGGTTTGTGATGGTTGGGTCTATAGTGCGGGGATTGTGGAGCACATAAGTACTTTGTGCAGTGTCTGGAGCAGGTCAGAAACGGGGCTAGAGGTGGCACAGCTATGCCAGAATCTGATAACTTCTATTAAGTTTTCACTTTACAAAGATGTGGAGTCAGCAACAAAAGTGTAACACCACAAAGACTGAACTTTCACTGCATCAGCTGCAAGTCATGAGGAGTGCAGAGAGCAGCAGACTAAAGCCCTGTGTGCCCTGGTGTTGTGTTGATCCTGGTTCAGTGTTATGAATGTCTTCTTAGTTGGCTACTGCTGAAAGCCCTTCTCAGGGAGACACATCGGATGCCCTCCTTCTTCCGTTTCCTTGCCCATAAACTGGCTTCCTCCCTCTGTCCTTCCCTTGGGCCATCAGCTACTGCTCCTCTGCTCTTGCCCTGGTCAGTCTGTCATGGCCACTTTCTGCTCTTGCACTGGGCCATCAGCTTCATCCACACCAGGCCCTAGAAAATGATAACCTTCTCTGGAAACACAGTACATGAGGTTGCATTTTTAGTTTGAAGTTTGTGTTTCTGGCCACATTCCTGCAGTCAATTTACTACTGTAGGAGAAGTCTTTAAACAGTTAAATGTCCAGTTCCTGACTGAAAATAGAATTTCACACCTAAAAAAACGTCATACACAAATTTAAAGGGGTAGATAAAGCTGCAATACTCATGCTCTCCCCAGTGCTATTCATCGTAGACTCACTAACCATCTTAAAGACAGCAGGAAAAAGAAATGCATGTGTGCTTTAAGGACCCACCCATGCTAGGAACTGCTTGTGAATTGCAGAGGAATGCTATGTGGTTACTTGCAGTTCTGTGCAGTGCGATTTCAGCTCAGGCATGCGCTACTTTTGGAAATGCACTGCAACTGGATTGCATGGTCCTTTTTGTACCATGAGATCCAGTTTGGGCAAACGCACTGCATTTACGATCTGTCTTTGGGGTGTTTGTTAACTTTGAGTTTAATCTTTACTGCAACAGAGCTGGATATGCCAGGAAAATGCAAGATACTAGGTGTTTTTTTGTTTCTAACCTGGATATATTCTCTACTTGCTTTGTTCACTTACAGCTTTGCAATAGCTCTCTAAATTACTGTTTAATATATGCAAAAGTATTAATGTTAAGTTGTTCTTTCAGTCACTGAAGAAGATTGGGAAGGACACCACTGTGCTTCTCATTTGTATCACAGTATTCTTCTCCTACCTTCCAGAAGCTGGACAGTATTCCAGCTTTTTCCTCTATCTCAAGCAGGTGAGTGGTTACAGTGGTTAGAATGTTCTTTCCAGAGGGCAAATACTGATCAGCTGCTCTGATGACTGCAGTGCTGGGAGTGTACTTCATTGTTGTGGTGGCCCCATTTTACAAATGTAATTTTTTTTTTTCAGGTGTCTTTTGTATAAATGTTTTATATATAGCTATCAGCCTTTTTTGCTGCTGTGATCCGACTCGCTATTAGAGAGTAACTATGTTTATTCTCTGAGGTCCCACTGTATGTCAGAATGTAGTCACCCTTCCTTGCTCACTTCTGAAATGGGCCCGTGTCTATGGAATATGTACTGTGGGATCTGAAGTGTGCATAGAGCAGTGCATATGATAACTAACATTCACTTCTCATTCCAAACAAAGGGAAGTGGGGGTGAAAAGGAGAGGTTGTAGAAGGAGGTATAAAAACACAGTAAGAAACCATTTCATGAAAAATAGACTAGAAGGAAAGTAAATAGTGGATATGTATGGATTAATGTTGGAGAATAAAGATATTTTTTAATTTCATTACACTCTACTACAATCACTAGGTATGCAGGGGGAGGGGACGTATCAGCCCCCGAGGTCTACATCCTCTGTCTTTTTAATAGTCGCTGGGATGCAGATGGTCCTGGACACATGCTGCTGCTGAAACAAAGGCTACCCCTGTTGCACTGCGCTGTAACAACCAATGATGCTGTGTGACAGAGCTGCTTGTGTCCTAGCATCCAAGGAAAACTAATGGACAAGGGCTGCCTGCATCCTAGCAACCAAGGACACTAGGTGACAGAAGCCATCTACATCTTAGAAACCAAGGACTCTAGAACAGGGGAACTAGGTGGGAGCCTTCTAGTGGACATGCCCTTTTCCCCAGGTGAGCTTGCTGGCAAAGAAGTGCATGTTAACTGAGCTGTGCCTGAACTTAAGGTTAGTAATGCCCATAAATTGAACTTCTAATAGGGGAGGAGCAGAGAAGCTAGAAAGCAAGGATTAAAGAGTATTCACATTTCAATACTGTTTCATTGGGGAAGGTAATGTAGGTACAGGGTTATATAGACCTGTATTTATTTTTTTTTTATGATGAAGAGAGTTTTTCTTAAAGGAGGACTTCTTACATCTTACCAAATTGTATCCCATAGTGTGCCGCATATTTGGGGATTTCTGTAGCCACTGCACCGACATAGATTTTTGCTGATACCGCCACTGCCCTGACACACATTTCTGCAGTAACTACCATTGCACCAACCTGCATTTCTGCAGTCACCTCCACTCCACTGACGCATATTTTCTGCACTCTGTCATTGCACTAGCTGCATTACCTTCTTCAGTTACCACCACTGCAGAGACAGAGACGCACACAGACGCACACAGACGCACACGCACAGACGCGCACACGCACAGACACGCACAGACGCGCACACGCACAGACACGCACAGACGCGCACACGCACAGACGCGCACACGCACACACGCGCAGACGCGCACACGCACAGACGCAGACGCGCGCAGACGCGCGCACGCACGCACGCACGCACACGCACACACACACTGCTCTGACTTACACTTGGCACCATGACCGACTACACTCACAAGCAGTACGCTGATGAGCACTCTACACTCACTAACTTCTGCACTTGCAACCAATTCACCGACGTGCCCTTGGCACCCCCTACTCTCACCACTGTGTCTGACTTCTATTCTTCTCCCGACCTTGCCACTTCTTCTAGATGCCTCCACTTTACTGCACCGACACGTGTCTTGGTGCTTGCCACAACAGCAAGTCCTGTATTCAGCTTATTCAATGAATGAGCTCACCAGCGTTGTGTAAGAATAGTCTGTGCCTTTTCTAAAACTAGAGGTTGGTGGCATTTAAGTTAAATTTTCATCATGTCTTGAAGCAGAGCTCCACCCAAAAGGGGAGTTTCCGCTTTAAGGCTTTGTCCCCCGCTCCCCTGTAAGGATTGGCACCTTTGGGAAGTGGGTACCTGAATACCTGAAATTGACAGGTACCCGCTCCCACTTTCGCTACGATCGCCTAGGGCGATCAGAAGCGGAAGTTGTGAAACCACCATTTTCAAAACATTATCTTTTCCTATTATGCATTAGGTGACAGTGCTTGGATGTTGCAGCATGCAGGAATATTTATTGATCTTCACCACATCAAAGTCCAACTGCAGCTTTATCATGAGTCCCCAGTGTGTTTTACTTTGCAAATACTTTCCAATGCTTGAAACCACATGGCAAATGTGTTAATGGGTGCAGTTCCGTCCTTCCAATATTCTTTGGAGCTGCAAATTCATTCATGTTTTAATAGTAATATTGTAGCATTCTAATACAAGCCTGCAACATTTTATTCAATCTTTTTTGGTGTAATGTGGAAGTAACACCTTTTTTAATTTTATTGCAGATCATAGGATTTAATCAGGGTAGTATTGCTGCTTTCATAGCAGTGGTGGGAATTTTGTCCATTGTGGCTCAGGTATGTACCAAGAATGCCTCCTAGTATTTAACTATGTAATATATTACATGTTATTTCATGATGAGCTCAGTTCACAAAAGCATAATGTATGCAGTAAATTTTATTACCATGGGTTGTGTTTTATAGCAATTGAAAGTGGATTTGCACTCTTTAAAAGCATCTTTGTGCCAGAGACACTGAAGGCTTAATTTTTTCCCTTAAAATTATAAACATGGTATACTTACTTGCTCAGTGCAATGGTATTGTACAGAGTGGTCCAAACCTACTCTTCTGGGGTGCCTTGCCATTTTTCTCAGCTTTGCCTTCTTCTGTGTGTGCATACACTACTTTTGGTGCAATCCAGTGCTATTTTAGCCAATTGAAATGAATTTGCTGAAAATCGCATCACGCAGGAATGTGGAATGCGTTTCTGTGCTATTCCAGTGTGAACCGGCACTTAAAGTGGTTGTAAACCCTTACATATACCATGTGAAGTGACTGCCTCAGGTAATGCACAGAGATCAAACAAATCCTCCTACATAAGTTGCACCTGTTTATATGTAGTCTTCTCTTCAGCCATTCAAAGTGCTGAATTTTAAAGCTTGTCTGAGAGTTAAGAAAAAAGGGCAGAGATCTGAAGGGAGGAGAGCTTTGAGAGCTGATTGAAGGGAAGAGACCCCCTCCCACCCCCACACCTCACAGGAACAAAGCTGACACTGTTAATCTGCTGGAGGTTCCTGCCTTGTCACCATTTGTCTCTTGGTGTCAGGAATACTTGTCAGAAGTGACTCATGTTGATAGCAAAGTAACAAGGCAGCAGGTAGAAATGACAATTCGTGGTCTTAATTGAGACACTTACACACCATAGAGGGAAAATGCTTAGTACATATTTCATATCTGAGGTTTACAACCACTTAGAACCAAAATACTGCTGGCTTCAAGCTGGTGATAACTTTGTTCTCCAGTTATAAAGCCTTTCTGTGGCTGGGGGCGCTGCTCTCCTCTTATCAAAGTAATCTCTGCAGCAATATGCAGAGATCACTTGCTAGGACACTGCAGAGTCTACAACATGCTCTGCGTCTGTTGCAAAATGCAGGTGCAATGTGAAGTAAACTGTGATATCCGGTCTTTGATGGTAATAAAAGTGATCCCAAGGATATAAGTTTTTCAGTAGTTAAAAGTGGACCTTCACCCTCCCCACCAGCTTAACATTACTGCACTCTCTCTCCCACCTTCCTCATAATTGGACCTTTATTTTTTTCACCTAATAACATTTTTTAGGTGTATCCCTCTGGGCTTCTGGGATTCTTGTGGAGAGGAGATTGACGTCCCTCTTGCCTGCGACTTGTGTAAATTAAACACCATTGGGATAAAAATATCACAAGATAAATAATCGGTGTTAAAATAACTATTTCATTGTAGGCGATAGTTAAGTGATGAAAGGTTTATATTGTCTTTTCAGTAACCTAACTTTGATATGCAGTGGTATCAGTATTGCTTGAAGTCTCCTAATCATTATATGGCTGAATTCAGTGTAGAGTAATTCTATAGTATATATATTTTTAAAACAGCCTTTCTCAATCTTTGAACCCCAAAGGAATCTTAAAAAAAATTTTCAAGACTCGAGAAACTCCTGCTAAATTAACTGAGGGTCCTTAGGAAAATGCCCCTTACTTTGATGGACAGTGGGAAGAATGCCCCCTGTAAAATTGGCTAAAAAAGATAATTGGTGTCATTTCACTGGCACTGCGAAGTGGCATTAGACTCAGAACTATGCTGGCATCATCAGATGAGAGGTCAATCATCTACAGCTCAAGGACCAGTAGCAACCTCTGGAGGAATACTAGAGTTACACAGAACCCTGGTTGAGAATGGCTGTTTTAAAAAAAAATGTTTACACCTGTCAACTTATTGATGAATCTGATCTGTTCTTTCAGCATCAGGTTTCATTCATCTGCATCATATGTACAGTATATTTCTTTATAACAGTAGATGTCTGTATTACATATTTTCTAGACTGTATTTCTCAGTATACTGATGAGATCAATAGGAAACAAAAATACTGTTCTACTTGGTCTGGGCTTTCAAATGTTCCAGCTGGCTTGGTATGGCTTTGGCTCACAGCCCTGGTAAGTAATGACAGTTTGTGTCTTTAGAGATGTTAAAATTACTAATAATTGCTTTATAGGCTATCAATAAACATTTTTTTTCTTTTTAAAGATTTGTGTGCAGCTATATAGTTTAAGGGGCCCATGCACATGGGTACACTGTAAATGTACGATGTATACATATCTATTTAAAGGAAAAAAAAATTACACACACTAACTATATATATATATATATCTCTATAATCTATCTCTGTATCCATGGTCAATAATTTACAAGTGTATGCACATACATGACTGATAATTTTTACAAATGCACACTACTGGCACATCCTAGCGATAGGAGAATGCTAGGCGGCTTCCTTGCAAAGCTGCCTGCATCCTAGCAATGGAGGGATGCTAGGTAGCTTTATTGAGAAGCCCTTTTGTTCCAGCAACAGAAGAATGCTAGTCAGCCTCCTTGAGAGAAGCCCCTACTTCCCAGCAACCAAAGCTGCCTGCATCCTAACAGTGGAGGGATGCTAGGTAGCTTTATTGAAAAGCCCTTTTGTTCCAGCAACAGAAGAATGCTAGTCAGCCTCCTTGAGAGAAGCCCCTACTTCCTAGCAACAGGAGAATGCTAGTCGGCCTCCTTGAGAGAAGCCCCTGCTTCCTAGCAACCAAAGGACACTAGGTGCTTTCTTTGAGAAGCTGCCTACATCTTAGTAACAGAAAGATACTAAGCAGCTTCAATGTGAAACCACTTGCATCCAAGCAACGAAAGGGCGCTAGATGATTTTGAGATGCCTCTTGCTTCCTTGCAAACAAATGATCTGAACACATCTGTATAGTTTTCCAAGGGTCTTTGCACACAGCTGTGTAAAGATCATTAATCTTATGCCGCATACATATCTAGAAAAAAAACCGCTAAACCTGCATCCATAGTCAGTAATTTAAAATTATATAAACATTTGTGATTACATTTAGGGCTCATTCCCACTCAGATTTCGGGTCCATGCACCCTTCCCTGCATCCTTGTCCATTCATTTATATGGGCTACCTGCACTCAGCTCAGTGCTAGGACAGAAAAATAAACAAATAGCTATTCATGCTTTCTGGGGCTGAGCACCCTTGTTACTGAACCCTCACATGCATAGAGTACTCTGGAAGCCAACTGTGTTCCATCAAGAAAAGGCTAGGTGGTTTTGTTGAGAAGCAGTCTGTGCCCCAGCAATGGAAGGATGTAGGTAGCTTCTTTTATAAGCTGCCTGCATCTCAACAAAGGAAGGACACTAGGGGGTTAATTTGCTAAAAATGATTTACTATTATACGATTTTACTAAAAAAACTGATTTTGCACTTCTCCGTTTTAGTTGATCAACCCCACCTATGTCCTAGTAACCGAAAGGCAGTAGTAGGCTTCGATGTGACACCATGTGTTTCCAAGCAACAAGAGGGACACATGGTGGCTTGATTGGGAAGCTGCCTGCATTTTGGCAACCAAAGGACATTAGGCAGTTTCATTGAGAAGCTGTTTGTATCCTAGCAACTGAAGGATGCTAGCCTGCTTCATTGAGAAGTTTTCTGCATACTAGCAACTGAAAGATGCCATATGGCTTCTTTGGATAGCCATCTGTCTTGTAGAAGTAGGGCCAAGCTTGTTGTACGCATGTAAATGCTGCTCAGACGTTACATGCGTACAGATCACTTTTTATGCATGATCTTGCTGCCAACTTTTGACCTCAAGATCTTGCATACTAGTTGCTGTATTTTCATATGGTTGTATGCATGAGCCCCAGGTACAATAACAGGTGGTAATTTATTTAAAAATGTGTTTGTCTTTGATAATGTAACCCTGTAGCAGCTCATCCAAAAGCTTGTTTGACAAGGATATGTTTGCAAAAATGTATCCTTGTATTTCCAACCGTTGTTTAGAAGCGTGTTTTCTAGATGGCGTGGCATTACTTATGATCAAAAAGAAGCTGATAGTGAATTTGTGACAAGTAATTGCATGGTTCTTCTGTTCTCTCTCTGATCCTCCTGTAATTGGGTTTACATTTGAACGCCATTGCCTTTCAAGCACTGATTTTTCTGTATATTTGTATAGCTACCTCTCTCAATGCAAGGACCTAATATTGGAACAAAGCTTCAATGAATGTGATGGGTTATTGCTTTATGAACTTTATTAATGTATTATATGTTCCATGTACATAGCTTTAGAGCTGATATACTCGTCGGTACAAGGTCATCTATTCACTTGCCAGTTTTGTTTGCTTATTTTCAGGATGATGTGGGCAGCTGGCGCTGTAGCTGCAATGTCTAGTATCACATTCCCTGCAGTAAGTGCTCTAATTTCCCGGAACACTGAATCAGATCAGCAAGGTATGTTTCATCGTCGGCCACAGTGTCTGTTACATAAATTGTGAGGATAATACAACTGTCTTCATTTTTAGTTAAAAGCACATTCATGTAAATGGTATATTGATGATTCATATTTCTGACAGATCTGAGTCACCAAATGTTCTTCTTTACTATTATACACTATATTACCAAAGGTATTGGGACACCCATCCAAATCATTGGATTCAGGTGTTCCAATCACCTCAATGGACACAGGTGTATAAAATCAAGCACCTAGGCATGCAGACTGCATCTACAAACATTTGTGAAAGAATGGGTCACTCTCAGGAGCTCAGTGACTTCAAGCGTGGTACTGTGATAGGTTACCACCTGTGCAATAAGTCCATCCGTGAAATTTCCTTGCTACTAAATATTCCACAGTCAACTGTTAGTGGTATTATAACAAAGTGGAAGCAACTGGGAACAACAGCAACTCAACCACGAAGTGGTAGGCCACGTAAAATGACAGAGTGGGGTCAGCGCATGCTGAAAAGCACAGTGTGCAGAAGTTGCCAACTGTGCGCAGAGTCAATAGCTAAAGACCTCCAAACTTTGTGTGGCCTTCAGATTAGCACAACAACAGTGTGTATAGAGCTTCATGGAATTGGTTTCCATGGCCAAGCAGCTGCATCCAAGCCTTACATCACCAAGTGCAATGCAAGGGTTGGATGCAGTGGTGTAAAGCACGCTGCCACTGGACTCTAGAGCAGTGGAGACGTGTTCTCTGGAGTGACGAATCATGCTTCTCTGCCTGGCAATCCAATGGACATGTCTGGGTTTGGCAGTTGCAAGGAAAAAAGGTACTTGCCTGACTGCTTTGATCTAAGTGTAAAGTTTGGTGGAGGGGGGATTATGGTGTATGGTTGTTTTACAGGGGTTGGGCTTGGCCCCTTAGTTCCGGTGAAGGAAACTCTTAAGGCATCAGCATAGTAAGACATTTTGGACAATTTCATGCTCCCAACTTTGTGGGAACAGTTTGGGGATGGCCCCTTCCTGTTTCAACATGACTGTGCACCAGTGCACAAAGCAAGGTTCATAAAGACATGGATGAGCGAGTTTGGGGTGGAGGAATTTGACTGGCCTGCACAGAGTCCTGACCTCCACCTGATAGAACACCTTTGGGATGAAATAGAGCAGAGATTGCGAGCCAGGCCTACACATCCCAAATCAGTGCCTGACCTCACAAATGCGCTTCTGGAAGAATGGTCAAACATTCCCATAGACACACTCCAAAACCTTGTGGACAGCCTTCCCAGAAGAGCTGAAGCAGTTATAGCTGCAAAGGGTGGGCCAACTCCATATTGAACCCCACGGATTAAGATTGGGATGCTATTAAAGTTCATGTGCGTGTAAAGGCAGGTGTCCCAATACTTTTGGCAATTTGGTGTATATAATGTGACATCACAAAAATTTTTTTGGATCAATGTAACACAATTACACTCTTCAGATGTTATATAAATACAGTAAAAACTATGGTAGTAGCATAGTATAGTAGCAGCAACTGTTAAAAAAAATGATTAGTATTTTCCAAGCCACAGGGAGTTAATAGCCAACTTCTGCTTTCTTTTAAGACATGCAGTAGAAATTCATCAAGAACTGCATTTAAACTCCAGTCTAGTGCAAAAAGCTGAATCAGTACTTCACAGAAACAGCTAAATGCATATATATGAACTGTCTTGGCTGGCATAAGATTTGTAGTTCTGTTTGTTCAGTTTTTCAGGTATCCTTAGCAGACCATTCAGCTAGTTCACTAACATTACTTTTCTTTATTGAAGTTAAGCACTTTTACTTGGGCACTGGACTGTCCTCAGCCTACTGATTGAATAAAGAAAAAGTATATAAACAATGATGGGATAATTGCTCTGCTCATTTCCTTTTGTCTTCCTGTCAGCAAGATCCCAGTGTTATATTGACAGCACTGTTCTAAACGGTTGAGCTGTAGGCCAGGACTATGCCTCCCCCTCCCCCCAGTCTGTGGCCTGCTGTTCAGGATACTGCATAAAGCTAATATATAACCAGATTTCAGTACTTAATGAAATGTATTAACCACTTGCCTACTGGGCACTTATACCTCCTTCCAGCCCAGGCCAATATTCAGCTTTCAGTGTCGCACTTTGAATGACAATTACGTAGTCATGCGATATTGTACCCATATGAAATTTTTATAATTTTTTTTCCTCACAAATAGAGCTGTCTTTTGGTGGTATTTAACTTGCCGCTGGACGTTTTTATTTTTTGCACTAAAAAGCAAAAAATTAAAAAAAAAAAAAAAGTTCTTTGTTTCTATTATAAAATTTTGCAAACAGGTAATTTTTCTCCTTCACTGATGTGCGTTGATTAGGCAGCACTGATGGGCGGCACTGATCATCAGTGCCCTGATGATCAGTTCCGATCTGTTCTTTGACAATTGCCGGTTATCGGCAGTACTTTCCTCACGCTATGACAGCGTGAGGAAAGTGCAGCCAATAACTGGCAACTGTATTTACCCGGTGATCTGCTGTGTCATTGGATACAGCTCATCACGTGTTAAAAGGCCGCAGTTTTTGGCCTTTTACCACATGACGTGATCAGCGATAGGATACAGCGATCACTGAGATCATCGGGTGCGTGCCGCTGGGGCCCCGTGGGAGGGCGTCATATGACGCCCTCCCAGAACTGGACAACCGCGTTGTAGCCGTCATTTGGCTATAGCACGGTTGCCAAGTGGTTAAATGGCTTTTTGATAAATGTAAAACTGGTAGTGTTTTTACCTGGATTTAGCAGTTTCTAAAGAATTGGTATTTTGCTGCTTCTCTGTGTTTGTGTTTCTCACTGTGGTCACATTTAGTATGCCAGGTAAATTTAAACATACACATTAACTTTAAAGCCTCGATGTTCATATTATTCATATTTTATGATCTAGCATAAAGTTTTCTTTCTCATCCATTGGGGGACACAGGAAGTCTTTCACCTACAGTTTATACTGCCCCCTAAAGGGGGTTTGGACACTGGCAAGCAAAAAACTGTAAGCCAGCCCAGGATGACCCCTTCTACTACTAGCATGCCTCAGTGGCTCAGGAGGAGGATTCCCAGCTTATCTTTTGCATGGATCTTCTGTGAATACACACGTTTAGGTCACTGTGGTTAAAGTGTTGGACTGCCAAACCCGTGTCCAAGAAGCATCTGATCTGCATGACCGTCTAAGGAAATCATCTGTTTTAGATTTACTTTTGATACAATTAAGGATGCTACAGGCTGCAAGAACATTTATCTTTCTGATTGAAAAAAGGACAGACTTCAGCGTCTATTAATATCTGTTAAAAAATTGTCCCTTTCTTTTTCTCCACCCTGGTACAGCTTGCATTATAGATGCTTGGGTGTATCCCAATGCTACAAACTGGACTTTTGCTCCTTGTCACATACCCGGATTCTCACTTTCAAAATGTCTTTGTCACCAAACAGATTAACAGATCTCCAGCAAGCCCTCTTGGGTCTTCTGTAACATGTTATCATTCGCCTAGTTTCTGTGGCAGAAGAAACTATTCAAGGATTTTTCTCCCAACAATTACACCATTCATTAAAGGATCACTTTTCACCCATCATTCGGGTGTAACGTGCTCCAGACCTGCCCCCAGCGTTACTCAATACCCCCCCTCCCTCCCTGTGACAACGGATGAGGGATCTTCTAGCACTTGTCTGTCTCATTTTGAAAGTAGCACGGCTGTGCGGGGCTCCACTCACACAGCCTCATCATTCATTTGCAGCAGTCTGTGAATAATAGAACTACGGGTACTGTCAGCCATTGCATCTAACAGCTTGCAGTTTTCAATGAAGTGCAAGGGCACTGATGAACGCACTCATAGGCCATTCACAAGCCCTGCAGCCTTGTAAACAGTCAACCGGTATCAGAGGTACAGGCTGAAAGCTGCAGGGCTTGTTTTTTTTCATGCAAAAACGTGCTTTTATTTGTTCCCAAAAGGTGAAATTAGCCTTTAAATGGGGGGGGTTAATTCTCACAGCTTTAATTTAGCTCAGAAATTCTTCATGGAATCTACGAGGTATGCCATCGTTGACCTCCTCTTGAGGGAACTGCTGGCACGGGTTCTATCGGACAAGATGTCTTTGACACCCCACACCTGCCTAGGGACGCCCTTGATCTGAACTAGTGATTTGCACTATCAAGGACAGGTTTTAAGCCTTTCCATGTTACTTCAGAGACCATTGGCCTCTCTTGCCCCTTGATCTTTGTAGAGTGAATTTCCTATGTAGCTTCCTCTGTTAGGTCTCCTGTGACTATGCTGGTTCTAAATGTCTGCTGATGTCAGGTTTGGGCATAGGATCCTTCGGGTGGCTCTTTGGGAAGCCTGCAGCATCCCTCTGTGTTTATTATCATGCTTGTCTGTACTGCTTTGCTACAAAACTGAGGCATACTGGTAGTGAAAGGGCATTTTCCGAACTGACCTACAATTCTCCTGTAGGAGGCAGCATAACTCAAAAATGAAAGACTTCCTGTGTCCTTCAAAGGATTCCAAGAAAATAATTTTACAAGGAGTACAACAATCCTATTTTTCTGCCACTGTAGGTGTTGCACAAGGTATGGTGACTGGCATTCGAGGTTTATGCAATGGTCTGGGCCCAGCACTGTATGGCTTTGTTTTCTTTCTCTTCCACGTTGAGCTTGGAGGATTAGTGCCAGTACCCAGCTCTGATGACAAGACCACCAGGAAGGATCCCAGTGAGGAAGTAAGTACATGCATCTCTCCACATGCAATAATTCTGTGAGGTATACATGTTAGTTGCAGTGTGTTTGTGGAGCCAGAAGACAGCTGCACTCTTTCAGTGTTTTAATCACTCATGATCAGGCCACATTATAGCTACCCACACCTATGGCCATGTTGTACATGGCTTGTTTAATGTCATATAGAGATAGTGAATGTTTTTAGGTCTTTGTCTATGTACACAGTTATAGAACCACTCTGTTTTGATCTGTGTAGTCAAGATGTTTAGCTAATGTAACAAAATGCTAGATCAGTTGTGTACCATAAATTGCCTAATGATCACAAATAATGCTCCTGATTCCAGCATATTTTTTGTCACAGGTTGTCTTTTTAGGTGTAGTGTTTGTTTTTTTACTTTGTAAGAAAATCTCCTTGCAAAAAAGATATGTCCCCTTTACTTCTCTATGGAGAATGGGGAACAATAAAGATACCGCATCCTCCAAGTATTGCTGTGGTTTTGCATAGTCCAGTGGTTCATCTGTGTGCAAAAGAGAAATGACATAATCCACTATAATTAGCACAATAGCTGTGGTATAAACCATTATGGCAAGTGGCACAACTACTGTGTATTTTATACAACCCCAGTATAACAAAAATGTGGGATGCTGTGTAAAATTACATAAAAACAGAATGCATTGAGTTGCAAATCTCATAAACCCATATTTTATTCACAATAGAAAACATATCAAATGTTTAAACTTAGAAAAAAATTGTTTTTAATTTTGTTGCAGCTTCAGGTCTCAAAAAAAGTTGGGGCAGGGCAGCAAAAATCTGGCAAAGACCAAAAGAGGAGAGGGACGTTCTGGCTTATCAGTGCTCAGTTCAAAAGCCTGCATTTCTGATGGTATGGGGTGCATTAGTGCATATGGAATGGGCACCTTGCACATCTGGAAAGGCAAGATCAATGCTGAAAGATATATCTTAGGTTTTACAGCAAAATATGCTGCCATCCAGACAACATCTTTTTCAGGGAAGTCCTTGCATATTTCAGCAGAACAATGCTGAACTGCATGCTACATCTATTACAACAGCATGGCTTCATAGTAGAAGAGTCCGGGTACTTAACTGGCCTGCCTGCAATCCAGACCTTTTGCCAATTGGAAATATTTGGCACATCTTGAAAAGAAAATTCTATAAAATCCTATATTGCGTAATAGTGGGGCAATATTCCTCGCCCAGAACTCCAGCAACTGGTCTCCTCAATTCCCAGGCATTTACAGAGTAATTAAAATGAGGAGCTGCTACACTGCGGTAAACATGGCCCTGTCCCAATTTTTTTTGAGACATGTTGCTGCCATCAATTTTAAAATTACCTTAATTCCTTAAAATGGTCAGTTTTCTCAGTTTAAACATTTGATATTTTTTCTTTTGTGAGTAAAATATGGGTTTATGAGACTTGCAAACCATTGCATTCTGTTTATATGTAGATTTTACACAGCGTTCCAACTTTTTTTTGAATTGGGATTGTAGATTGTAGTTGAAAGCTAAATTTTAATAAGCAATAATCAGAGACAATTGATCTGTGCATTTTCTTTTGCTACCCTCCTTCAGGCACATACAGTATTTCCACAACATTATTCTCTGAAAAATGTCTGCTTGTCTTTGGGCATAATCATGTGCATGCATGCACAGCATTAAGAACCTATAACTCAACAGCCAGCTTGGTTAGATCTATATTATGACCTCTACAAAAGAGAACCTGTTTAGTTCAACTTCATATCCACATTTACTATTGCTTGTGTGGTTTAGCAGAGATTATCCAATACTTTTGAGAATTCAGCCTGCGTATTGACCAAATCAATCTATTATTGAATCCAACAAGCAATATCTGAGACACCTAATGCACCAAAATATTTTATTAGAGTACTTAACAGCATGATAAAATGTGTTTCAAGGCAAAGTCCTACATTAGATGTACTGCACCAAAATGCATCCCATGGTTTCTGCATCTCTTTCAGTTATTTTGAGTTGGTAAAAACACTTACTGAACTCGGTGACTTGGTCACTTCTGTTGAAACATGTTAGTGTTTCATGCATGGTGAAATTATCATACAGCTTTTTCTAATGTTATGATTGGCTGCAGTTGTATACTTCCAAGTGTGATTGGAGATGCAGCCACTTGGGCTAAGCTTTTGTACATATGCACTTCAGTTCACTTGCTTTTCCCTAGACTGGACTGACCACCTCCAGAATTCTGCATGCATTTGTTGTAACACAACATTTCTCCGGTCCTGATTAGTTTGTTTTCATTCACAGGGAGCAGTCATCCCAGGACCACCATTTTTATTTGGAGCAGTTGCTGTTCTCCTTGCTTTCATGGTGGCTTTATTTATACCTGAACACAACAGTCACTCCACCAAAAATAATGCTGGTGGAAAGCACAGCATTAGTAGCAACCCACAGACAAATAACCCAGACCGCAGCAGTGACGAGGATATAGAACCACTGTTACAAGACACCAGCGTGTGACTGTTTTCCGAGTTCTCCATTGACGACTACTCAAGGAGGAAAATAAGCGAATGTACCAAACTCTGCTGAAGATGATGAATAGAAAAAGAAAAACATTTCTACATTGGACCTCCATGCAGACACTAGAAAGTCTGTAACTGTTTTATTTTGTTATTTCTTGTCTAAAATATTGGTTGATATTACCTATTCACTGCATGGGAGGTTGCATGTGTAGCAGAAATCTCCAGCAGTAAAGCAGCTAAAGGTTTGAGATTGTGATTTTTGTTTATGCTACCTCAAACCTTGTCATTGCATTTTATATTGACTGTTGGGAAAAAGTAGATATTGCGGTGACAAAGCATTGACCTCTGAAAGATACCATATGCAATGAGAGCTGGTGTTGTGATACACCTTACAGTGCCTGCTAGTACATTTCCATTCTTTTCTTTGTTGGAGAAAGGTGGGAGAAGACTTGGTTTTGCCTTTCTTGCTGCATATTCTGAGTAGCCTTGTCTTCTGGACTGCAGTTATCAATAATCTGTTTACAGAGACACTAGTCTTATGACGAATACTTTGCTGCAGGAATTCCCAAACCACCACTCTCTTAACCAGCAAATCATCAGACATATCTCGATAGTTCTTGGTAGGTCAGAACAATCAAACTGCAGCTGCTGTATTTGCCCAGTAGCTAAACCTGTATGTTAAAGCCTACTTCAGCTTTTCAGAACTTGATATTGTAAGGCAGGGAAAGTGACTTCATCAGCTTTGTAAATAGTATTTATTACTTTTTGTTACATTATATTTGTACACATTTTGTCATTTGAGTCCTTGGGGAATATTCCAAAATGTCTTGGTGTGATGGAAGTGTAGATACAGCTGCTTTTACAGAATGCCTTCCTGATAGGTCATACAAATTATACATAGAGTATGTTTCGCACACCATACAGCAAGCAGATTTTCAATTATTCCCTTTAGTCTAAGTAGATAGATCAAGACACCCTGTAAGAATAGATAGGTAGTATATTTAATTTACAAGGTTTATTATTCATTGCACTGCCTTTGAATATCAAATTTGTCAGAATAACAAGTCAAGCTTTAACTATGTTTTCTTTATTCTTTAGTATGTTGTCTTTTTTTAGCCATGTTTAGTATGTTTCTATGTTCTCAGTCTTATCAAGTGTTTATTTACACAAAAAAATATTGCATATATCTAAAAATGTCACAAAAATTCTAGCAGCAGTAAAACCTTGTAGTGTAATATCAAATGATAAGATGACAAAAGTGTGTTTACTTTAACAAGTGTTAAGGTGCTTTCTTGCATTTTTCTAGCCGCTAAAATAAAAAAATAAAGAAAAATTATATGTGATTGGCTGGCTCATATGGGCAGCACCTCCAGTTTTTATACATCTTACCCCACTGTGCTGTGACTTACATTACACACAAAATAGATCAGACATCACTGACTTCTCTATATACATGCATTTGCCCATTGAATTAATTGACATTGCATTATTCAATTTTTTTTTTTTTTTTAAACAAACGTTAAGACGTAATGTTAGTATTTGCAGTGGTACATTTAATGAAGAAGCTGAAAACTACTCTTTATAAGTTAAACTTGGTACATAAGAATTAGTAATCTATTCATTTACAGAAAAGATAAATGTAAGTTTTCTCATGCTTTCTACAAACTAGTTAATTCCCTAAAAATGTAAACAGTTTTAATAGTACCAATATTTAAATGGTATCGGAGGAGGTAAGAGAAAGCTATATATTTTTATATTTGCTTAAGGAGACTGTTTCTTGAGGGAGATTGACTTTATTTTAGAGAATCCATTGTAAAGAGTTTATAGGGAATCCAGTGTAAAGAGTTTGTAGAGAATCCAGTGTAAAGAGTTTGTAGAGAATCCAGTGTAAAGAGTTTGTAGAGAATCCAGTGTAAAGAGTTTGTAGAGAATTCCGTGTAAAGAATTTGTAGAAAATCCAGTGTAAAGAGTTTGTAGAAAATCCAGTGTAAAGAGTTTGTAGAAAATCCAGTGTAAAGAGTTTGTAATCGAAACATCCAAATTTCTTTGTTTACATAGAAAAACAGGCAGAAAAGGCCTGATTCAAGTCTTTCTTGCACTGCAATCTAAAGGGGGGATGTCTGTGAGGGCACAGGGTTTAGTCCTAAAACAAAAAGTGCACAGGATCAGCTTAGACTGTTGGTCCTGTGTGCTGTCATCAGGTTCAAAATAAATTCTTTGTAGTGCTCTATTTTAGCCCATGAGATACTATTTACAGTTCAAGATGTTGGTTTCTGTGGAATATTTTTAGTTTAGTGCACAATTTGAGTTGTATCACCATCAATATTTTTGATATGACTTTTCATTTTTACATACTTGTTGTGCCATATTTTCATATGTATTTGGTATTTCTTTAGCAAATTTGCAATTCTCCCTAGCAGGAAAAAGCTTGATGTCTGCATCCCAGCTGAACTCCTGCTGTATTAAAATTAAAAGGAGAAGACACATGAAGAATGTATTGTTTTCAGTCAGTTTAAGCAGAATTCTAGTCTAGGATAAGAGGAACAGCAGATCACAATAACTGTGCAGCAGTATAGAGTCCCAGCCAAAGCATTGCTGCCCCTTCACAGTAAAACAGTTGAAACTGACACGCACACACACACATATATATATATATATATATATATATATATATATATATATATATATATATATATATATATATATGTTACATGCCATGCTTAGAGGCATAGACCAGACACTTTTCTTTTGCGTTATGAATATTATTGTACATAATAAGATATGGATAAAATGTGTTGGTTCCCCAGCATAATATTTTGTCAGTTTGTCGCACTCTTCTTCGCCAAACTGCTCCACTTGTCTTCGGTTTAATGCTAAGCTTCTCCCAACAGCAAATGTTAGCTCTTTCCAAAAATATGCTCCTGGATTCTGATCAAGACTCAAAGGGCCAATTTAGTATGTTTTGGTCATCATCCTGGAGGATTGAGACAGGTCTTTAATACTGGACATTATACTCTAGAACTTCTTAATAACATTTTGATTACACGGATTCAACCTCGGTTCACATATATGTGAATTCAGATTTATTTTGAACACTTTTCTGCGGAGCCTGTTCACATACATGTGGGCCAGCCGCAGTGTGATTTTAAAAAGGGTCCTGTCCGATTTCAGTGTGGTAGGGGTGTGATTTCCAATCTGACACACTTTTAAGAATTTGCATCGGAATCACACCTGCACCGTAGGAACGAAATTGAACGGCATCCCAGCCCGCATATATGGGAACCAAGGGTAAAGGAATCTGGTGTTGGAGGCAACAAAGAAACTCCATTATTTTTTTTTCTATCCAAAACATTCTACCAGGAGAACTGTAACTTGATATTTATTTTAGCAATTCCAATCTGGCTTTGTGTATCTGTCTTACAGAAGTGGGGTTTGCTATCATGAGGTCATTTCACTCAGACAGCAATGGATAGTATGGTCTTGCCAAGTCCTGTGGAGAGAGAGAGAGAAAGTGTGTGTGTGTGTGTGTGTGTGTGTATACCATTTAGTAATGAATTAATAATTTGGGGTTGAAGATCTCTCCTCTATTTTAGCACTTTAAAATTACATCCACAATCATGAATCATTCTAATGCTTGCTCTATTTTCATTTGAATGTATGTTGTAAGGCTTTGGACTTATGAAAGTACAGTCCACACCAGCTTTGGATGAAGGTGATGTGTCGCCAAACATCATTGTTTGCTACTTAGCTTTTTGGGTAACAGATGTTGATTTCTAAGGGCTTGGGGTCTTATTTTGACCTCTTGCCTTAGTGGTAAGCATAGCTTTCAGTTTTAGGAGAGTTGCTGTAGGCAATCTCAGCTCTAAATCCAAAATGGAAAATGTGTGGCAGTAGTTTGAAGCCAAGTGCAATAGCCATGTAGAAAAGGACAAGGGCTGTTCTGTCGGTGGGTAATGATGTTGATTTACCAGATTCCAGCTAACTTTTTATTTTGAATGTTTGGTGAAATTAATTTTTGCTGGCAGAATTTTCACTAAGCAAAAGAGTTGCATGTGGCAGAGTAAGGGTTTATGTACATGAGCAAAAGCAGTGTTCATCCAAGTGTATACAAGATGCTTGAAAAGCTTCCGAGTTTCTTCTAAGCTGTTTCAAGCTGTTTTATTTCTCTCCATTAACTTATATGGAAAGAAACAGTTCTGACACAAAGTAACACTTATGTACACAAGCCCTTGGCTTTAAAAACAAGGCAGCAGCTCAATACTAGATAATGTATGAGATTTAAACCTACATCTTCAAACTTGCATATTAAAATATATAAATATATTTTTCCTACATACTGGGGCCAGTAAATATAAATTTGAAGTTGGATGGATGCATATATATATATATATATATAATAGAGCGGTCAATAAGATTAGTAGATAAATATGTTTTAGCAGCTTTATCAGAAATTACGACACTTAAATGGAAATGGCAGACATTTAGTTACATCAGAGGAGGGCTAGAACCTCTGTTGAGGTTTTTATTGCTGCGTGTTTCCCTTTAGGGTAGTTTTCCCCCTCCCATGTTGTTGTATCATTCAGAGAAAACGTTGGGGCAGATCTTTCCACCGGTCACACAGACAGCAATAAATACTTTTTTTTTTTTTTTTCTTCTTAATTAATCTTTATTGTTTACCAAAAATTGAACTACAAAAAAGTAGTATGAACATGCAATATAAATCATTAGACTCACAGAAAAGTTGACCAGATTGCGATATATCTGTTTCTGTGCAAGTATGGGTTACTTCTACATTGATGTGTGAATGTCATCACTATACCTTGTGTTTATGGTTTAAGGCATATAATGCTAGATTCTATGACTGCTCATGCTTTATTTTTAATTTTAATTGCACTTTACCTGTTAGTGGTAGGGTCCTATATTAATCACACAATGACAACATTCCTTATTTAAGGAGGCTTCCAAATACAATACAGGTAAATGCTAATTGCAGCTTGCCTAGTTTCTAGTTCTCTGTACAAATATAAAGGTCACCTCATTTATTACACCCCAGCCTTAACTGCTATGTAGTGTGTGTCTGGCACAAATCATAGCTGTCATTATTGAATCTCTTCCTACACTGCTTTGCTGAAAGGAATATGCAGATTACTATTTTCTTTTTTATAAGTCAATCTTAGGGCACTTTGTCACATCTGTTTAAATTAATGAAAATCTACATGTATTTTTCTGAAACAGACATAAACCATTAAAATAAAAGAACATCATTAATGGAGCACTGCTTTTAATGTTTTATATGTAGATATTTGTAAGAAACATTTTCCCTACTGAGAGGCTGTGTATATCTTGTATTTATAACTGTAACAAGATTCTTGACAGAAAAATATACTGCTTTTATATAAAGGATTATCTATGAATGAAATTTGAAATTGTTTTTGTTTTTTTTTCTTCTTTATATATATATATATTTTGAGATGTTCTTCAAAAGCGGTAACATACAGTACATTTTTTTGTAATATGCGTTTGGTTTTTATGTTAACAAAGATCATGATACATAATAAATGGGCGTATTTCCTGATTTTACTTGCATTTGAAGTGTGGAGACTTTTTAAAGGCTGTATTCATGTAACACTGTGTACTATATATAAACAAAAGGTGAATTCTAGCTGCAATAATCTAGTGCACTTCACACACCCTTATTGCTGACTTGCATTCAGTTATCAACAAAAGTCAATAAAACCACACAAAACAGGAGCTGGAAGACACCTATTATGAAAAGACAGTTATGCACGCAGTACATGATGTGTTGAAGAGCTATTGGTAACCTACAGTGCTGCTGGCTGGTTTCCCCTGTCTAGTATTGCGGGGGGAAATTGTTATATATATATATATATACACACACACTATCTCACAGAAGTGAGAACACCCCTAACATTTTTGTAAATATTTTATTCTAGCTTTTCATGTGACAACACTGAAGAAATTACACTTTGCTACAATGTAAAATAGTGAGTGTACAGCTTGTATAACAGTGTAGAATTTGCTGTCTCCTCAAAATAACTCAACATACAGCCATTAATGTCTAAACCGTTGGCAACAAAAGTGAGTACACTCCTAAGTGAAAATGTCCAAATTGGGCCCAAAGTGTCAATATTTTGTGTGGCCACCATTATTTTCCAGCACTGCCTTAACTCTCTTGGGCATGGAGGTCACCAGACCTTCACAGGTTGCCACTGGAGTCCTCTTCCACTCCTCCATGACGACATCATGGAGCTGGTGGATGTTAGAGACCTTGTGCTCCTCCACCTTCCATTTGAGGATGACCAACAGATTCTCAATAGGGTTTAGGTCTGGAGACATGCTTGGCCAGTCCATCACCTTTACCCTCAGCTTCTTTAGCAGGGCAGTGGTCATCTTGGAGGTGTGTTTGGGGTCGTTATCTTTTTGGAATACTGCCTTGCAGCCCAGTCTCCGAAGGGAGGGGATCATGCTCTGCTTCAATATGTCACAGTACATGTTGGCATTCATGGTTCACTCAATGAACTGTAGCTCCCCAGTGCCAGCAGTACTCATGCAGCCCCAGACCATGACACTCCCACCACCATGCTTGACTGTATGCAAGACACACTTGTCTTTGTACTCCTAAACTGGTTGCTGCCACACACGCTTGACACCATCTGAACCAAATAAGTTTATCTTGGTCTCATCAGACCACAGAACATGGATCCAGTAATCCTTGTCCTTAGTCTGCTTGTCTTCAGCAAACTGTTTGCGGGCTTTCTTGTGCATCATCTTTAGAAGAGGCTTCCTTCTGGGACGACAGCCATGCAGACCAATTTGATGCAGTGTGCGGCGTATGGTCTGAG